>NW_024396545.1:633881-664002 GCF_016617805.1 Bactrocera tryoni
TTTGAAAAGTGGGGAAGGGTCATGGGAATGGCTGATCCCTCCTCCTTAGGGAGAATGTCAACAAATATGTCCTTGGCAGGGTTCCATATATTTGGAACCTTATGATCAGCAGGTGCCCACGTAAAACCCACCGGACGTTGCCAACAGTGACTGCCAACAGTGACTGTTTGTTTGATGCCAGAAGACATTTCGTCTTGCCCTCGTACACTGCCTCGTTCACTGGAGAAAGCAAACGGGTGTTGAGGCCGATGATATCAATATCATCGGCATGCGCCAGCAGCTGTACACTCTTATAAAAGATTGTACCTGCTCGATTAAATTCTGCAGCTCGAACTGCTTTCTCCAGAAGCAGGTTGAAGAAGTCGCACGATAGGGAGTCGCCTTGTCTGAAACCTTGTTTTGTATCGAACGGCTCGGAGAGGTCCTTCCCGATCCTGACGGAGCTTTTCGTGTTGCTCAACATCAGTTTACACAGCCGTATTAGTTTTGCGGGGATATCAAATTAAGACGCGGCATAAAGGCAGATCCTTTTCGTACTGTCGAAAGCACCTTTGAAATCGACGAAGAGGTGGTGTGTGTCGATTCTCCTTTCACGGGTCTTTTCCAAGATTTGGCACATGGTGAATATCTGGTCGGTTGTTGATTTTACAGGTCTTAAGCCACACTGATAAGGTCCAATCAGTTTGTTGATGGTGGGCTTTAATCTTTCGCACAATACGCTCGATAGAACCTTATATGCGATGTTGAGGAGGCTAATCCCACGGTAGTTGGCGCAGATTGTGGGGTCTCCTTTTTTATGGATTGGGCATAGCACACTTAAATTCCAATCGTTAGGCATGCTTTCGTCCGACCATATTTTACAAAGAAGCTGATGCATGCTCCTTATCAGTTCTTCGCCGCCGTGTTTGAATAGCTCGGCCGGCAATCCGTCGGCCCCTGCCGCTTTGTTGTTCTTCAGGCGGGCAATTGCTATTCGAACTTCTTCATGGTCGGGCAATGGAACGTCTGCTCCATCGTCATCGATTGGGGAACCGGGTTCGCCTTCTCCAGGCATTGTGCCATTCAGCAGGGTGGAGAAGTAATCCCTCCATAATTTAAGTATGCTCTGGGCATCAGTGACTAGATCACCTTTAGGGGTTCTACAAGAGTATGCTCCGGTCTTGAAACCTTCTGTTAGCCGCCACATTTTTTCGTAGAATTTTCGAGCATTACCCCTGTCGGCCAGCTCATCAAGCTCTTCGTACTCACGCATTTCAGCCTCTTTCTTTTTCTGTCTACAAATGCGTCTCGCTTCCCCCTTCAAGTCTCGGTATCTATCCCATCCCACACGTGTAGTGGTCGATCGTAGCGTTGCGAGGTAGGCAGCCTGTTTTCTCTCCGCTGCGACACGGTACTCCTCGTCGTACCAGCTGTTCTTTTGCACTTTCTGAAAGCCAATGGCTTCGGTTGCAGCTGTACGTAAGGAATTTGAAATGCCGTCCCACAATTCCCTTATACCGAGTTGTTGACGAGTGCTCTCAGAGAGCAGGAGTGCAAGCCAAGTAGAAAATCGTTCGGCTGTCTGTTGTGATTGCAGTTTCTCGACGTCGAACCTTCCTTGTGTTTGTTGGCGTGCGTTTTTTGCTGCACAGAGGCAGGTGCGAATCTTGGCAGCAACAAGATAGTGGTCCGAGTCGATGTTAGGACCTCGGAGTGCACACACATCTAAAACACTGGAGACGTGTCTTCCGTCTATCACAACATGATCGATCTGGTTGGTAGTTTTTTGTAGTTTTTCGATCCGGAGACAGCCAGGTAGCTTGATGAATCCTTTTATGCTGGAATGTAGTACTACAAATAACCATATTTCGGGCCCCGGCGAAGTCAATCAGCCTCAACCCATTTGGGGAAGTTTCGTCGTGGAGGCTGAATTTACCGACCGTAGTGCCAAAGATACCTTCTTTGCCCATCTTGGCGTTAAAGTCGCCAAGCATGATTTTGACATCGTGGCGGGGCAGCTCTCATAAGCGCGCTCCAAGCGCTCATAGAAGGCATCTTTGTTTACCTCGTCCTTCTCTTCCGCCGGGGCGTGGGCGCAAATCAGCGATATGTTGAAGAACCTCGCTTTGATGCGGATTGTGGCTAGACGTTCATTCACCGGAGTGAATGATAGTACTCGGCGACGGAGTCTCTCTCCCACCACGAATCCAACACCAAACTTGCTCCCCTTTATATGGCCACTGTAGTAAATGTCACAAGGACCTATTCGTCTCTGTCCTTGTCCCGTCCATCGCATATCTTGGACGGCGGTGATGTCAGCCTTTATTTTCGCGAGGACATCAACCAGCTGGGCAGCGGCACCTTCCCAATTAAGGGTCCGGGCATTTCAGGTGCATGCCTTCAAATCGTAGTCCTTATTTCGTTTGCCATGATCGTCATCAAAAGGGGGGTCCTCATCCGAGGCTTGCTGCTTGGCGGGTCTCAAACCCAGCGCACAACCCTATGTAGGGGATGTTTCGCCTTCTCACATTAGCTCGCCTTCGAATGGATGTTCTTAGGCTACCCAGAGGATACTTGGTCAAAGACCGGAAGTAGTGAACTGATTGAGCCATGTGTAAAATAATCGTTTCTGGCCACTCCCAAGTAAATGGCGATCAGAGAACTTTCCTCACTTGCGTGAACTTCTACACATGACTCCATCCTCCACTATAACTTGAATACATGAAAAATAAAGAATCACTAAAATTCTTAAATAATTTAATTTTTATTGCTGTGTACATACCAAGTACAAGATAGTATCTTTAAAACCAAAGGCACTTTCAGGATTTACAGCATGTATTCTGCGCCCTCGGCAACTCTACCAGTAGTACGCCGAAATACATGCAACATCATATACATACATACGCAATACTAGGCAAAATATTCGCCTATGGGGCCCAGGATGTTTAAATGAGTTAAGCATCCCCTCACTCTACCTGGGAAAAACTGGCGCACCCTAGCAAGGCAGCATAATACACCATATCCGATGGAACCGTACACTTACTTCACCACAGCTGATGATACCAACACAACTCACCATACCTGTGCACCCACTCATCAAAAAGGATGGACAGCGGGAAAGCAGATACAATTCGTTCGAAAATTTCGCCATATACACTTTCGCACCTCAACTTTCGTTTACACATTTCGTCACGTACAGTTCGCCTATCACTTTTCGCTTACGTACTGCGCCGCGTCGACACCTACGCTAATATATTTCGTTTGACAATTCGACCGGAAAATACTTAGTTCACCAGTGCCGGCAATTCATATTAGGATTCTCGCCGTCCCACTCGTCGACATATGTATATTTTTATTAACATTTACATTTGCATTTAGAATATTAAATATTCTAATTAGCATCATCAAATTTTCGAAATACAGACAAAATTTATATTATCCTACATAAATTGTGTACCCTTTTATTTATGGTCCTTCGAGCCTCAAAGACAGGCACTATAAACTAACATCCACATAAAATATGGATGCATTAAAATGCACATTATAACATTGAGAACATCGAAAAGAGTGAAATAAAGTGAAAAAACAAAACCAATGCAGTGAAGTGCAGTGGCGAACCAAAAAAACAAAAAAAAAAAGAAAAATATACACACCTGCTCCAGATAATAGTTACACAATACTTTTTCAAGTAAAGCTCATCAGTAAAAAGTTTTATTTAAATTTTTAAGAAAAACGCAAACGTACTTATATTTTTCAAATATTTACAAGCTAAATTAAATAAACTTCATTTAAAAAAAATAGCAAAACAAAGAATTGTAGATCCAAAAACATTTCATAGCTAAAGTAATCTTGCTCAAAAAAATTGGTGTGTATACATATATAAAACTATATGCATATAAAAAATAAAGAAACAAACAAAGTGCAGAACAGTGCAGTGTTTATATGTAAATAAATAAAGTGAAAAAACAAAAACAAATTACATAGAAAAACAAAATATGTATAAACAATAAACATACAAATTAGCGCGAAATGTAATTACAAAATATAAATCGCGCGCGAAAGGTAAAAGCTCCTATATAACAAAACATACACAAAAACGGATCAAACGGGCGCGAACAATTAAAACAACTATATGTTTGTACGCACGAGAAGCCAGGCAGCTGGAAGAGAAGGAATTAGCATCAACAGCCCGAATACCAGCAGACACATATAAACATATGTACATATACAGCCACATTACCCCCAAAAAACCCTTATTGGAAAACAGAGTGAGCGTATTATGTTCATTATTTATTCAATTTATGCACATATGCATGTCTATGCCTAAAATTATATTATATCTGTAATTGAAATCCGATTAAACGGCTATTAAAAATTTATCAAAAAGAAAAATACTAATTTGTGTTCTCAAAACACACCAAATTATCAACAAAAAAAATACTTTTTTCAACTCCGGTTTGATCTCACTCTCCTTTTCAAAATAATAAAGTATTATTTATAAACAAACATACGGCAAAATCTGCCTGTGACACAAAACACAAAATCTCAAAAGAAAAAAAACAAAAACAAAAACGTTCAACGAAATTTATAGAACTTGCGAGAACTATAGAAAATAAATATTAGTACATACTATGTGTACCCATACATATTCAAAGTCCATATTGGCAGTTATTCGGCAATACCCCTTGTTCTTTGGCAAACAAAAACAAGCAGAATTATAATAATAATAATTTTGTTTTAATACGAAATAAACTCTTATTTATTGAAAAGAGAATTCGGTTTACACTGAGAAAAATTTAACTAATTTTGATAAATATTTTACCATACAGTAAAAACAATGAATAATAACAAAAATCAAAATACACCAGCAGGAGCCACACGCTCTAAACAGGTTGCTAAATTTATTTCAGAAAGTGACAGTTTTTTAAAATACTGCGCAAGATTTGCATCTTCACCGGTTCACGAAAACTCGGAATCGCTACTAGAAGTCAAAAGTCAAAATCTTAAAAAATTTTGGATTCGCCTCCAAGCGGCTCATGACGCCATTGTAGAATCTGACGATTCAGATCTACCACAAAATTTTAAATTATCTGCTTACGCCATATACGAAAACTGCTTAGACCAGTTCGAAGAAACAAAAGCTATGATCTCCGATCAACTAAAGCTCATTAAAGCAATTACACCTACTCTCCACAGTAGAGTAGAGCTGTCACAAATACTCGTAGACAGTCAAAAGGCAAGTTCAGGCATCCACCTCGAAGTGCCCGCATGTGACAAAGAAACATTCTATGGAGGTTATGAAGAATGGCCGTCCTTCCGGGACATGTTCACAGCCGTTTACATCAACCATCCAGAACTATCAAAAGCACAAAAACTGTATCATCTCCGATACAAGACAAAAGGTCAAGCAGGCGTCATTGTAAAACAGTTCGCTCTTAACGACGATAATTTCAATTTGGCTTGGGAAGCTCTAAAAGCTAGATATGAAAACGAAAGAATACTGGTCGATAAGCAAGTAACGACACTATTAAACTTGCCTAAAATCAAGAAAGAAACAAGTGAAGAATTTGTAACACTACAATCCACTGTTTCTAATTGTTTGTCGATTCTGTTGACACAAAATATTCCCACAGACAGCTGGGACCCCATTCTGGTAAACATTTGCACCGCCACATTACCAGAAAAGTCGTTACTTCTATGGGAGCAATCGCTCTTATCACGGAAAAAGTGCCCAACGTGGCAACAAATGAAATATTTTCTCACCACACAATATGAAATTGCGGAAAGGTTAGAAGAAAAAATAATCAAAACTAAGAACAAACACGACCAATATGGAAGCTTAAATTGACCCCAAGTTAGTAACAAAAACAATTTAAATAAAAACTTTCACAAAACGCAATCGTTCACATCTGAACAACGAAAACATACGTCATGCGAACTATGTAAAAGAGGGCATAAATTATATCTTGCGAGAAGTTTAAAAACTTAAAAGTTAACGATCGAAATAGTCAAGTCAAAAAGACTTTGCAAAAATTGCCTGTCACATGCGCACACATATAAAAATTGCAAAAGCATATTCAATTGTATCTATTGTCACAAGAGACATTATTCAATGCTTCATTACAGCATACATCCCATCTCACCCCAAAGAAGAGCTTATACAAAAAGAATCACGGTTTCAACTTCAAAAGCGAATACAGAAAACCAAAATACTAAAAATTGCCAAGAAACGCAATGCTGCTCAAATGCACAAAAATCTCAAACGCTGCACAGCGAAGCCCAAAATGGACTAGTTACAGAACTAGTCACCACCATACCAACTCAAGTTGAGTATAATAAAAACAAATACCTTAATTCACAATTAAGGAAAGTTCAAAAGTTAAGAAAACTTACCCCCATAACGAACAAAACTCTAGAAGATCGGTATTGTGAAGACTTCTCTAAAGCCACAACTAAACGATCACATAATGTCCGGTACGTCATACGACTACCACTAGAGTCACAATTTTCAAATACTCCACTAATTGGTATAAAAAACAAAGTCAGAGTTACCACTGACAGTCAATATATTAAAAACACATAACACTTTTCAGCCCCGCAGGATGGCTTTCGCCAATAATGGAAAAAAACCCGCAATCCTGAACGAATACTTAAGCAGTGGCGCACTACTACTTGTCAAATTACAAATTTTCCAAAAATCGAAAAATCGACACATAAAATACAATATAGGACAACTCAAAATTAACGTTCAGGGATCACTATGTTCTCTATGCGATACTGTGACGCACCTGGACTTACAAAAAGCAAAGGTCGCTCTTATCGCATCTACATAAGCGCTCCTCATATTGGTGATTATGGGAATCAGCTGTAAAAGGCTTCAAATTAATTGTGAAAAATGATGTCATTGTAAACAAGAGTCGATTCACTGTGCTCTCGCAAGATTCCTCTAATTTCATAGTCCTAACTGAAGGGCTAAGGAGTACCCATTCTGGCCACATCTGAGCCAGGCGTGGAGTTACCATCCTTCATAAGCCGATATCGCAGAAAAGGCAAATAATCCTAAACTAGTTTTGCAAACCAATGATAAAGAAATTTGAAATAAGAACACAAATATAAACCTATCAAAGAAGCAACCGCAAATATAAGCAAAAGCAGTTACAAACTCATAAATCCGTAAAATATAGTTTCTTATTGTACGCACGTAAAAGCATATGCACATTAGGGTGTCCGTTATTTACCAAGTTGGCTATTTCCACTTGGGTATCGTCAAAATCGTTTCTTTTTGACCTAAAAACAATTGTGGAAACAAAGAAAAATTTTTTCGATGCCGTTTAACCCTGCCTAAATAAGGATACTTTTCCCATTTAATTAACATGGGGTTTTTGCACTCTATAGCAAATAATTCTTATTTCGTACATTATACTTTTTAACTTACCAACAAGGCTCAATTCTGCTTCTATTATGATCCTTTTAGACGGAGAATTTTTCATATTGGCGCAAAAAATTTATTATATAACCTTTGGAAGGGTCAAAATTTATTTGAATTGATTATTCTAATTATTTTGCTTAAACTACTTACTAATTAATTTTTATTCTGAATTTCATTTAAAGTTTCTTATTTTTTGCTTCTGAAAGTCACACAGTGATTCTATGAAGGAATAATAATTCAAATCGAAACGATTTTGATGATACCCAAGTGGAAATAGCCAACTTGGTAAATAACGGACACCCTAATGTACATACCAAATACAAAATAGTATCTTTAAAACCAAAGGCACTTTCAGGATTTACAGCATGTATTCTGTGCCCTCGGCAACTCTACCAGCAGTACGCCGAAATATATGCAATATCATATACATACGCAATACTAGGCAAAATATTCGCCTATGGGGCCCAGGATGTTTAAATGAGTTAAGCATCCCCTCACTCAACCTGGGAAAAACTGGCGCACCCTAGCAAGGCAGCATAATACACCATATCCGATGGAACCGTACACTTACTTCACCACAGCTGATGACACCAACACAACTCACCATACCTGTGCACCCACTCATCAAAAAGGATGGACAGCGGGAAAGCAGATACAATTCGTTCGAAACTTTCGCCACATACACTTTCGCACCTCAACTTTCGTTTACACATTTCTTCACGTACGGTTCGCCTATCACTTTTGCTTACGTACTGCGCCGCGTCGACACCTACGCTAATATATTTCGTTTGACAATTCGACCACAATCCTGCGGAAAATACATAGTTCACCAGTGCCGGCAATTCATATTAGGATTCTCGCCGTCCCGCTCGTCGACATATGTATATTTTTATTAACATTTACATTTGCATTTAGAATATTAAATACTATTCTAATTAGCATCATCAAATTTTCGAAATACAGATAAAATTTATATTATCCTACATAAATTGTGTACCCTTTTATTTAGCTGTTTATTTTTTTCATCAAACGCAAAACAGAGTTCGCCGGTTTGCAAGTTGTCGACTTCTTCACAAGTCTTGCTTTTACAGGCCTTGTTGCGTAATTTCTTCACTTTTATAAATTATAGGAAAAATGAATAAACGGACATGTAGAGAAAAATAATAATTTATGGATATAAAAACTGTTAAGAAAGTAGACTTACATTTTCTTTCAAATGACTATCGATTTTAGTTTCCAAATTGTCTACCTTTGTTGTCAAATCTTCAAGTTGTTTGGAAACTGTGGTTAACTTGTCAATAACCTCTGGAAAAGGGTAGAAACATAATTAAATAAATCAAAAATAAAAAATTAATAAATTATCTGGGTGTTGGATTACCGTTTCCATTCACAGATCGTTTTTGAAAAGCTGATCTCTGCGTTATATCAACCAGAAGTGTTAAACTTTTTTCGCTTCAAAGGAAATTGTTGTACAATAACAAAAACGTAACGTTGTTGGACAGTCCTCCAAATCAATGTCGTCAAATATATTTTCCATGTTATTGTGCAATAAAAATTGGTAGTATCAAAGTTCTTTATCAAGTATTTAACACATTACAATGAGTTGAAAAAAAATACATAAATACTTTAAAAATTTTTTGAAAATTTGTGAAATAAATTATCTAAAATGGGTATTAGAAGAAACTTGCCCTCATGTGGAATTGAGAAATATTTGTAAACAATGTCGTCTTTTTTATTTTAAATAAATTTTTATCTAACCTCTCCGTCACTAAAATACCTAAACCAGATGAGTATTCTGAAGGTTCTTCAAAATAATTTTCAATATCAAAAAACAACACGCAAACAACAATCCTATTACTTTTATGGGGCCTAATTTCTCACTGAAACCATAAGAGTTTTTTTTTATTATTTCTTTACTAAATAAATTAATTTTTGAAGTTTTGTTGGGATCAATGTTTGTACTAATTCTTTCATAATGTATTAAATGTAATTGCTGCAGAATTTCATTCACTTTCTTTAAAAGTTTTTTTAAATATTGTATATAGTTTTCAAACTTATAGACTGAAAACTGATCTAGAGGACCGAATTGCTTAGTGCAGTCAAATGCAGTAAACCATTCACATTATAACTAACTAAATGGTCTCCTATCTCCCCAAACAAACCTACGAATTCTTGTAAAATTTGTTGGACAACATTAGCTTCAGTACTGTATGATTTTTCACATGATAACAACCTTATTCTTGCGTGCAATAGTAAAAACTGGTAATAATGGTCACTACTAATACAATATTTTAGGACAATATGCCTATATACAATAAAAACTGCCTACACTCTGTCGCTTTTCAATTGCTGATTTCATCTAAACTTCTACATATCCTGCCAAACTCAGAAGGAACTAAATTATTAATATTTCCGTTTTTAATCGCAACTGAAGTAACTTTTTACATACAGCAAGATCTACAAGATGCATTGGCTCCAATGGAAATTTGGACACCATTTTGAAATTTCCTAATTCTAAAGTGCTTTCTCTAAAATTTAAATGGAGTGATATGAAGTGATCTGTCAATTCTATTTTTAAAAGACAAATCAGTTCTTAAGTGATTAACTCGTCTTGAAAAACAATCTTCATTCTTTGTAATCTCCGATTTCATCCCATTTCGATGAGCTACTTTTTCCAGTGTGCGATTGCAGACCTGTGACAAAAGCTCGACCGGGAGAATCGAAGCAAAATCATATATCAAATACAATGTTATCTTTCTTTTCAAGGTAAATTCCTTTATATAACAAGTAAGGAAGGGCTAAGTTCGGGTGTCATTTACATATTTTTCAAATACCGTATTTGTGTAAAGTTTTATTCCGCTATCATCATTGGCTCCTAATGTATATATTATACAGAGAAGGCATCAGATGGAATTCAAAATAGCATTATATTGGAAGAAGGCGTCGTTGTGAACCGATTTCACCCATATTTTGTACATGTCATCAGGGTGTAATATTTTCTACATACCGAATTTCATTGAAATCGGTCTAGTAGTTCCCGAGATATGGTTTTTGGTCCATAGGTGGGCGACGCCACGCCCATTTTCAATTTTTGAAAAAATCCTGGGTGCAGCTTCCTTCTGCCATTTCTTCCATAAAATTTAGCGTTTCTGACGTTTTTTGTTAGTCGGTTAACGCACTTTTAGAGATTTTCAACATTACCTTTGTATGGGAGGTGGGCGTGGTTATTATCCAATTTCTTCCATTTTTGAACTGTATGTGGAAATGCCTGAAGGAAACGACTCTATAGAGTTTGGTTGACATAGCTATAGTAGTTTCCGAGATATGTACAAAAAACTTAGTAGGGGGCGGCGCCTCGCTCACTTTTCCAAAAAATTACGTCCAAATATGCCCCTCCCTAATGCGATTCTTTGTGCCAAATTCCATTTTAACATCTTTATTTATGGCTGAGTTATGACACTTTATACGTTGCAATAGTTTGAATATAAACCTTTTTTCTACTTGTGCCTGAAAAACTTTTTGTTGTTAAGGGCAAATCTTCTGTACCTATTCCAGGACATGCTACTGTAAATGGCAATTCGTTTGGTAAATCAAAGATGGACGCCAAACTTAGCCATAATACCTTTTTGGAATTTTTGAATAATCCAAGACCTATATCAAGTACAATGCTACTATTTTTCATGAATTCCTCTATATTAAAATGCGCCACTTGGAATAGTTTGAATATTAACCTTTTTTCTACTTTTACCTAAAAGACTGTTGTTAAGGGCAAATCCTCTAAACCTATTTTTCGCAAGGTTTGAAGCAAATAAGTCACTGTATTGTGGGACAATCCATTGCAAAGCTTTTATTTCTTTTAATTTATCATTTTTATACTCTCGCAACAATGTTGCTAAGGAGAGTATTATAGTTTTGTTCACATAACGGTTGTTTGTAAGTCCTAAAACTAAAAGAGTCAGATATAGGGTTATATATACCAAAGTGATCAGGGTGACGAGTAGAGTCGAAATCCGGATGCCTGTCTGTCCGTCCGTCCGTCTGTCCGTCCGTGCAAGCTGTAACTTGAGTAAAAATTGAGATATCATGATGAAACTTGGTACACGTATTCCTTGGCTCCATAAGAAGGCTAAGTTCGAAGATGGGCAAAATCGGCCAGCTGCCACGCCCACAAAATGGCGGAAAACGAAAACCTATAAAGTGTCATAACTAAGCCATAAATAAAGATATTAAAGTGAAATTTGGCACAAGGGATCGCATTAGGGAGGGGCATATTATATATTTCCTATATCCTTGCTTTTTTATAACTCAATATTCTTTCTCAGCTTTAACAACAGCTCTTCCGTGTGTTGGCGAAAGTTCAAAGCTTTTAAAAATTACGAAATTTATTCGAACTTTTGGATAAGTTAAAATTGAAAAATTAAAAGTGTATTCTGCTTCGACTTGGGAACTACGAGCGAACATTGTTTTAAAGTTGCAACTGCAAGAGGAGTGAACCGGTAAATGCAGTTTAAAAAGTTAAATTGAAAAACAAAGCATATCAGGCATGGCTGCAGCGCCAATCCTTGCTGCGTCCATTTGAGATAATATATATAAACTAACGGCTAAAGCTATACACTTACAAAAACAACAGCCGCATATTGGACACAGAATGTAAAGGCTATATATCTACTATTTAAAAATTATCAAACAACAGGTTCTAAAAAAGGATTTTTTCAAACTGATACTCACTACTATTGCATGTCTTTGCTACTAAAAGTAAATTTAAGATACGGTTTTAAGATCGCAACATGTTTCTAGAGAGTATAATAGTTTTGTTCACCTAACGGTTGTTTGTATCAACTAAAATTATTCGTGATTTATGTGGTTTATATATAAATGATCAGGATGACGAGAGTGGGTTGAAATCCGGGTTGCTGTGTGTCTGCTTGTCCGTTGGTGCAAGCTGTAACTTGTGCAAAGGTAAAGTAAATAAAATTCGTTGTATTTTTACGTGAGTACGTGTCGACGACGGCTTTAGCCCACAGTGTTTAAAAGTACATAGATCAATACAATGCGTTGATCGGCAAACCAAATAAAACATGTTTTTTCAAGTATTATTTGGTTCCAACTGGTCAGGTGGAAGACACACCTTTTCCACCTTGGCTGGGTTCGAGGCCGACCTAAAACATCTACCGTGCTGAGGGTTCGGCACCCGACCGCACTGAACTGAATTTTCAATTATAATTGCTTTGGGTTTAAACCACAGCCACCAAGAATCTCCCCGAAGGGCATAGCCCAATGGCAGATTGGAGCGTACTACAAGCGCTAACTGCTACCCATGGTACCAGTTTTAAGTATCCGGTGAGACTTTGAGGCCTTTAAGGGGATGTTCTCATGTAATCACTTCGAAAAATCGATTTTTTTTTGTTTTTTATATTTTGACAGTAAAAAAAAATTCAGACCGAATTTCATAGCATTTAATAAGTTACAGCTCATAGTCGCCGACGTGTCGTAAGCGACTGTCTACCAGGCGCCATGACAAGTCTGCAGCTGCTACGTTTCTAAACGCATTTTCCTCGAATCATCATTTTCTGAAACTGTCATGGTCCTAAAAAAAAAGTATTCAACCGATTGCTTTAAAATTTACATATGTTCTTCTACTCATTCCTAGTTATCGTCCCTACCAGAATTGTCTATTTTTTTTTATTTTTAAACGATTTTTAACGAAAAAAAAAACAAGATTTTCGTGACTTTTTTTTGAAGTTCGACATTTTTTATACTCTCGCAACAAAGTTGCTAAAGAGAGTATTATAGTTTTGTTCACATAACGGTTGTTTGTAAGTCCTAAAACTAAAAGAGTCAGATATAGGGTTATATATACCAAAGTGATCAGGGTGACGAGTAGAGTTGAAATCCGGATGTCTGTCTGTCCGTCCGTCCGTCTGTCCGTGCAAGCTGTAACTTGAGTAAAAATTGAGATATCATCATGAAACTTGGTAAACGTATTCCTTGCGCCATAAGAAGGTTAAGTTTGAAGATGGGCAAAATCGGCCAACTGCCACGCCCACAAAATGGTGAAAACCGAAAACCTATAAAGTGTCATAACTAAGCCATAAATAAAGATGTTAAAGTGAAATTTGGCACAAAGGATCGCATTAGGGAGGGGCATATTTGGACGTAATTTTTTTGGAAAAGTGGGTGTGGCCCCGCCCCCTACTAAGTTTTTTGTACATATCTCGGAAACTACTATAGCTATGTCAACCAAACTCTATGGAGTCGTTTCCTTCAGGCATTTCCATATACAGTTCATAAATGGAAGAAATCGGATAATAACCACGCCCACCTCCCATACAAAGGTTATGTTGAAAATCACTAAAAGTGCGTTAACCGACTAACAAAAAACGTCAGAAACACTAAATTTTACGGAAGAAATGGCAGAAGGAAGCTGCACCCAGGCTTTTTTTTTAAATTGAAAATGGGGAAACCATATCTCAGGAACCACTTGACCGATTGCAATAAAACTCGGTATATAATATTTTCTTCACATTCTGATAACATGTACGAAATATGGGTGAAATCGGTTCAAAACCACGACTTCTTCAATTATAATGCTATTTTGAATTCCATCTGATGCCTTCTCTGTATAATATATACAATAGGAACCGATGATGATAGCGGAATAAGACTTTACACAAATACGGTATTTGAAAAATAAGTAAATGACGGTAATGAAATCTCGATTATCACTTTATCATGCGAGAGTATAAAAAGTTCGGTGAAACCCGAACTTAGCCCTTCCTTACTTGTTTTACTAATATTTTCGCATTGTCACTTTCACTAAGAATGTTCTCTTGGCTATCAGAAACAATTAAATATATATGTATCTATTAGATATCACATATTGTGGCAAATTTCGATGCACGGAGATTAAAAGCCTTTTTCTAGGTTCATATAAGCACTAAATGTATTTTTTTCTTCCATATTAAAATTTATTTCGTTTAGTCACCTTTTCAAATTACGGATATATTACTTTCACTAATTGTATATGGTTAAAGTTTATAATAAAATGGAATTAGTTCAAAACGTTTCACATTTGTACACGCGTGTCTCCTTTTGTTTTGTTTTTACAGAAAAGCTGTTGTGTGAAGAGCTTGTAATATAAACTAAAAATTGTGTAAATGTGTGGAAGTTTCGGTCAAGCTGGTTTGGCTGGGCCAATTGGAAGAGTGACGGTCACGTTACATATATGTACATATATGTAGGGTAAAGGTGGGTAATATGGACCACGTGGGTAATATGGACCACCTAGTTATCTTGAATTTCCGTTGTTAAATCCTCCGTTATTGTCGTTTGATTTCTTCGTCTATTCGCGCAAGTTTCCTCAGTTTCAATTTACCGCTCAGCAAGTGCGGATATTCGAGCAATAGTGATTTTTGTAAAATAGTGGTTGCTGATAATTATATATGCGTAAGCGAATTTTACTTTTTTACTTAAAATTTATTGTGGAACGAATAAATTGACAAATAATGTGTGATAAATAAAAACTTTTTGCTAATTTTGAATGGTTATAGTTTAATAAATATAGTTCAGATTGGAATTAAACTCAGTTATATCGCCACCACATGTTGAGTGTAATATGGACTACCACAGTAGAGGCTAATATGGACTAATGGTCCATATTACCCGCAGAACAATTCTTACTCTTTTAGTTCGATTATCTTTAAGTTCATTAAGATCTTATTAATGTAGGATATGGCTCCTGGTAAGCGTAAACATTGGAATCCCGAGGACATGAAAAAGGCTATCACAGCGGTGCGATCTAATACCTGCGGTTATCTGAAAGCAGCTAAGATGTACAATGTCCCTAAGTCAACTTTAATAAGGCTAGCGTTAAAGAAAGACACCGAAATCGAAAAGGTCGTAAACACTAAATTAGGGCGCAAACCAGTTTTTCCTGAAAATTTTGAAAAGATGTTGGTGGAGTACGTTTTGACAATGGAATCGAAACTATTTGGTCTAAGCAGAATGGATGTTAAGTACTTAGCCTATCAACTGGCTGAAAAAAATAATATTATGCACCCATTTTCAAAAGAAAATCAGTTCGCGGGTAAGGATTGGCTGCGCTTGTTTTTAAAGAGGAACCAAATTTAGCGTTCCGCTCTCCGACGGGAACTTCATTGGCAAGAGCACGAGGTTTCACAAAAGATAATGTGAATACCTTTTTTGATATCCTTGAAAAGGAAATGGACAATTTTAATTATTCAGCCAACAATGTTTTTAACGTTGATGAAACAGGCATAAGTGTCGTTCCATCAAAATTACCCCAAGTATTGTCAAGGAAGGGTAAAAGGCAGATTGGTAGCCTTACTTCTGCAGAGAGAGGATCTACGATAACAACTATTGTTTGTATGAGTGCAGGTGGAATATTTGTTCCACCACTATTTATATTTCCACGAAAGAAACGCTTAGATTTGTTGCTAAGAGGAGCGCCGCCTGGATCAATATACGAATGTCATCAATCCGGTTGGGTTCAAACATACATTTTTACAACATGGTTTCGACACTTCATAAAACACGTCAAACCATCAGCAGATTCACCAGTATTGCTCGTCTTGGATGGTCATTCGAGTCATACACGAAATATTTAGCTTCTTGATTTGGCTAGAGAAAATCACGTATCTATCGTATCCATCCCTCCACACTCAAGTCACAAAATACAGCCGCTAGATAAAACTTTCATGGGACCTCTTAAGAGTTATCTTTCGGAAGAAATACGTGTTTGGATGCGTTCGAACGGCAGAGCTTTGACACACTTCGATATGGCAGAGCTATATGGAAAGGCCTATTTGCGAGTTCAGAGTGGGGAAATCGCAATTAATGGATTTCGCACAACCGGTATATTTCCTTTAAACCGGTATATATTTCGCGACCATGAGTTTTTAGCTGCGGATGATGTAGCATCGCATTCTCCTCCTCGAGAGTTTGAAAACGCTTATGAAGTACCAGATGAAATACTATATAACGAACCCATTGTAGAGAGTCCGCATCCAATAAGCGATATTTGTAATGAAAATGTAAATCGTTCAGTTGTAAGCGAATTAGAAACCAATTCTAGGGTCATAACACCGCTGGAAATATCTCCGGTTCCTATAAAAAAAACGAAGCCTTCCAATCGTGGCAGGCCAGCAGGAAAGTCCACGTTAATAACATCTTCGCCTTATAAAAAATCTTTACAAATTTCGTTGGAGAAAGCATCGGAGAAAGAAACTCTGAGAAAAACCAACAGACGACAGGATATTGATTCGAATGAACCCAGCTCTTCCAAGGGAATTATCAAAAAACTAAATTTTGCAAAAGAAAAGTGTACAGGTAAGACTGCTTAAATAAAGATTTTGATAAAATTTTTAAAACTTTCGTTCCCTATTTTTATTCAAGAACCCAAAAAACACCAAGATAATTCTAGTCAACCCAGCACTTCCAAAGCACTTATGAAATCAATAAATTCAGCAAGAGAAAAATGTTCAGGTAAATCAAGGTTTTGATTTGACATTTGTAGATAACATTTTATTCTTTATTTTCATATCAGGAAAAAGGAAGAAAACAAATTCCTCATCCTCTTCGGACTTGGATGACAATTACAGTGTCCGGGACGAATCTGACGGTGAAATTTTAGAATTTGTAAACGCCGGTGAGAAAGAGGATGCGAAATGCCTATATTGCTCTACGTTTTATTCGGAAGATCGGTCTGGTGAAGTATGGGTTCAATGTGTCTCTTGCAAAAATTGGAGCCATGAGGAATGTGCTGGTTGTGAACAAGATCTCTTTATATGCGACATGTGTGCACAATAATCACTTCGGCTAATATGGACTACCTGGTCCATATTACCCCCAATATTTTTTTCGCGTTTCTGGGTATTTTTACGTTTTTTTAGTATATAATATATTTTGCGTTTAGAGTTATTGTTTCACAAAAAAAAAATAAAAATGAATTGTTTTTTTAAGTTAATCAAATAAATTTGATTGTATTATTGCATGTATTTGGTGACCTATATACCAAAAAAGGATTGGTGGTCCATATTTGCCTACTTTACTCTACTATAGTGACGTGCCGGTAACGCGTGCCAATTTAATTGTCACACTTTTCTATCACTTTCCTAAGAGCGATCAAAAAAGCTCCAAAAACTTTTGTATACATGTGATTTTTTTATTAAAAAATATTTCTGTATATAGTATATATCAAAATATTATTATATATTTTCGTTATTCATTTGATTCCCCCATAGCTTTTCGCATCCTATATTTCTTCTGCTTGTATCTATGGTAGCTCATTTCGATGGACTTCCGCAGTTGTTTTTCGAAATTCGCCAGTCCACATAGTAAATAAGGTAATGGTAAATATGTATGTATTAAATTTACCATATAATATGTGGGACACCAGTAGAAAATTCGATGGTGGTTGCTTATCTCCCCTACGGTCCCAGTTACATAAAAAGAGGAATTCATCAGTGTACAGATGTCGCAACACATCACATACACTCTCTGAACTGCCTTTCTTCCTTAAAACAAACTGTTGGTGTACATTGAAAATATTGTGCAAATGTTTAAATATTATTTATTGAAGAAATTGTACACACTACTAACCGTTGCTGTAGAAAATTCCTAGGGGTGGAATCATTTTCAATTTGAGCATTGTCGATTTCTTCGCCAACCAGTCGGCAGTTGGTGAACTTTACGAATTAGTACCTTGCTTTCGCGGAGGGTCTTTTGTTAACCCATTTCTTCGCTTTTTGAATAATCTGAAAATAAAACCTAATAAAGTAAAAAATTTTAAGAAATACATTTTAGAAAGCCACCCACAGGCAAATTACTTTCATGGGAACCAGATTTATTAAACTTCTTCCGTTGTAATGTCAATTGTTCTATAATTACAAAGGCGTAAAAATAATTTGAAAACGACAATTTTCTTTGTACCTTTTACGGGAGTCGAACACATTATCGGGCATTCCTCTAAGTAAATTGCATAGAATATCGCTAGTGAATCCATCTAATTGAGAAATTAAATTTTGACAGTATCAAAATTCATTTTAAATAAATTAACATAATAAAACAAAATGCCGCCAGGAAAAGACAATAACTGCTAATAATAGTGAAAATAACAAATTTGAAAATTCATGAAATAGGTGATGTAAAATTGGAATGAGAAGAAACTTGCCCTCATGTGGAATAGAAAAGTTTATATAAACTACGAGTATATGAAGAAAAGACCTAAACCAGATGACGATTCCAATGGCCCTTGGATATCAACACCAAAGAAACAATGTGCTGATACTATGGCGATACCAGATTCGACAGTCATGCCTGTTACTTTATCAGGCCTAAGTTTTCACTACAGCACCAAATGTCTTTTGGTGGTGATGGTCGCCACCAATGCAATCCTCTCTCGCTTTCTAAATGCAGATTTCATATAAACTTCGGAACTCGAACGCTGACGGAACTAAATTCGAGAGAAATGTTATTTTTTCATTATCATTCCTTATAGTATTATTCTTCATTATAGTATCCTTGTTAGAGTTCAACAATAAATTAATTCCAAGTTAATATTTTGATTTTATTTACTGTAGCATTTTATGGTTTTGATCACATAACTTTAGTTGTAAAACTAAACGAGATAGGTATAGAGCTGTATAGGGTAAGACGGGGTACATTTGACACTGGGGCACATTTGACTTCAGCCTCTGTGGCGTTAACTGGGGCTTTATTGAAAATGTAAAAACGTGGCCACCACCATTATTGAACTAAACGAAGCGTCAAAAAATTTCACAATTATATTCCAACGCGTAATAGAGTTACACGTGTTTTTCTATTTTCGGGAACGTAATTGTAATTTTCGGTAGATCGGAAGTAAAGTCTTTCTTAAACAATAAAATACATTTTTTAAAGCATCTTACGAAATTGGTTCCTCCGTTTATGTGTGCTATGAAAATAAATAGTGTGTTTATCTGAAGTGTAATAGAATTTGCAAAATATAAAAAAACGAGACGGTGAGTGGAATGGTTCACCTTTGACTTGTGTAGAAGGGGCACATTTGACAAATGTCAAATGTACCCCATTTAACATTTGGTAATGTTAATACAATTAAGGAGTTTTCTAATGCTAAGTATTACTTTAGAAATGGTGTGCAACTATAAGAAAAAGACCAACCGATGTCAGATAAGTGAGGATGATATGAAAAAAGCTCTTGCAGACATAAAGCATCAACGTGAAACAGCTACGTCAGCAGCGGAAAAGTACGGATTGAAAAGAACAACTTTGATCACGCGGTTGAAGAAACTAGATCCTTTGAGGAACGATTCAGATTCTGGAAATGAGAGTAGCTGTGATGAAAATTTAATTTATCACTCTAAATACACAAGCCATCAAACGCTAACGAGAGTTCAAGAGGAGCAATTAGTCGAATATGCTAAGAAGTGTGCGTTTTTTGCATATGGATTTTCGTATGATATATTCAAAAGATTTGTTTACGAATTCGTTGCCGCTAATAACATACCATGTCCATCTACTTGGAAAACTAACAAGGCAGCTGGAGAAAGTTGGCTTTACGGCTTTTTGAAGCGAAATCCATCCCTCACACTACGAAAGCCTGAAAAAAGAAGCTTGGCTAGGCTTGCACGGGCTTCTGAAGTAACTCCAACACAAACTTTAACACCAAAACATTTGAGGCCTACTGCGCGCTTGGCGCCAAACATAACACAGAAAAGTGGATCTTCGCGAATCCTCACTAGTTCACCAGAAAAAAATCGAGCTTTGGATTTCCAAACTAAGAGAATCATTCAGTTTTCCAAACGTTCTCTAAAATTTTCAACAGAAAGCAAGAAAAATCAAAAAAAAACAAAAATCAAAACAAAATAAGCGTTCATTAAATGAAAACCTTACATCATCTGACGAAAGTATTATCAGTCTGAGATCAGACAGCACAGAGAAATGTGTCAACAAAGATAATTGTTTGCTAAAATTTTCGTTATTGGATGATGAGAATTTAATGGTTGGAGAATACGTTTTGGTAAACTTTGGGGAAAATGGTATGAAGCCTTTTTATTACATTGGCGAAATTGTAAACGTATTTTGCGATGCTACCTTCAACGTAAATTATTTGCGTAAACTATCTCCAGACAACTGGGTTTTTGTAAAACCAGTTGTGGAAGACATATCTATAACTCTTAGAAGCGAAATTGAGTTTAAACTTCCGACTCCTAATAACCCAGCTTCAACGTCTCGCTGCCGCGCTAAATATTTGTTTGATGTTAACTTTGGAAGCTTATACATTGATATGTATGTTTTTCCAAAAATAGTGCTATGATTTTATGAATACATTTACTCTTATTTTAATAAAACATTCAGAAACAAACTATAAAAGATGAGTTTTATTTAAATGCAAACCAAATTCAATTAAAAAAAGAAAGTTTCACGGAAAATATGCTTGTCAAATGTGCCCCCGAATAAGTCAAATGTGCCCATTAGTGGGGGATATTTGACAAATTATGTATTATTTTTTAATTTCAAATAAAAAATAGCTTTGAGTGGTTTTCCAACTTTTTACTTTCATTACGTATCCAAGCCTTGGTGCTTCAAAAGCTGTAACTCATTTAAAATTATATTATTTTATATTATTATATTTGGTAGAAAATAAAGGACTTTTAAATGAAAGTGTCAAATGTACACCGTCTTCCCCTATATACAAATGATCAGGATGACGAGAAAAGTTGACATCCGGTTGACTGTCTGTCTGTCCCCCGTGCAACCTGTAAATTGAGTAAAAATTTAAGTATCTTGATGAAACTTGGTATGTAGGTTCCTTAGTACAAAAAAAAGATGGGCGTAATCGGACCACTGCCATGCCCACAAATCGCCATTAACCGAAAACATATAAAGTGTCATAACTAAGCACTGAATTAAGATATTAAACTGTAATTTGGCACAGGGAATTGCAGTAGCAATTGGATAAAAAAGTTTGAAAAAGTGGGCGTGGCTCCTCTCTCTAACAAGTTTAAGCAGCCAGATACGTAAAAATTTGCCGCCGGGATGGTATGACAAAGCTTTATAGGGACCGTGTTAAAAATGGGACGATGGGCGTGACACCGTCCACTTTTTTAGGAAATTCCATATCTCGGGATCCGACTGACCGATTTCGATAAAATTTAGAACGTGGCATTCCTTTTATATTTCCACTTCACGCTGAGCGAAAACGGACAATAACCACGCCAAATTCCCATATAGCACAATTTTAAATTCCACTTGATTGTTTTTCTTTCCAGTACACAAATCAAGAAGCAATTAATATAATGGGATTAAACTTTGCCCGAATAATACCTTTAGTATACACCACCTAATGACAAAAAATTTTTCAAATCCAACCAATAGGTACCGAATATGTGGCTGCCAGTATTTATTGTTGACTTTTGTTCGAAAATATCGGTCAATGTGTTAGAAATTCAGATAGAGTCCTTTTTCTACAGTAGTTATTATGTGTATCTAAAATGAGTGGAATCGAGTCAATAGTTCCATGAGCCCCCATATACTTAATATACAGATTTTCGAACATCCTGGAGATTTTATGCTGGATATATCGGCCAATATATGAATTATCTCAATAATAATGTTAATCAGATCGTATTCGACTTATAATAGTATATCATTGTGCCTAAAATGAATAAAATCGGGCGAAAATATCCCCTAGCTCCCATATGACCATTACTAGAATTTTTGAACATCCGGCTGATTTTGTATGGTGACCACGTACTATAATGATTTACTAGTGTTCTTTTACACTTAAGGGGGTATTCTGGTTTAGAAAATCGAAAAAATCGATTTTTTTTGCATATTTTTATTGTATAACTCTTCAAGAAAATGTCTCTAAGAGGATTTTTCGAAATTCAAATTATTTTCCGGGTTACAGCTCAGTTTGTGATTCCGGCTCCGACTGCGCGCGGCAAGTTCTCAAACTTTAAACTCGTTTTTCTTTACTACTACTTTTCTAGAAAGGGTGTGCATGATATCTCAAGTTCTACTCAACCGATTCACATGAAATTTTATAAAGAGCTTTCTTATACATTATACTTATGTAGTATAGCACTACGAAAAGCTTTCGAAAGATTTTTTTTTTCATTTTTAAAAAATTCCAAACCACAAAAAAACAGGAAAAATACGAAACTTTTTTTTCAAACCTCCACCATTTTGTAAAAAACCTACACTTTTACTCTTCACGGATTTCGCATAAATTTAAATTATGAAAGGAACACTTCTCCAGCCTGCTGAATGGCAGTGAAGGCATAACACTAGGAGATGGCGACCCCGATTCCCCAATCGATGTCGCTAGAGCAGAGGTTCCATTGCCCGACCATGAAGAAGTCCGAATAGCAATTACCCGACTGAAGAACAACAAGACCGATGGATTGCTGACCGAGCTATTCAAGCACGGCGGGGAACAACTGATAAGGAGCATGCATCAGCTTCTTTGTAAAATATGGTCGGACGAAAGCATGCCCAACGATTGGAATTTAAGTGTGCTATGCCCAATCCATAAAAAAGGAGACCCCACAATCTGCGCCAACTACCGTGGGATTAGCCTCCTCAACATCGCCTATAAGGTTCTATCGAGCGTATTGTGTGAAAGATTAAAGCCCACCGTCAACAAACTGATTGGACCTTATCAGTGTGGCTTAAGACCTGTAAAATCAACAACCGACCAGCGCCAAATCTTGGAAAAGACCCGTGATAAAAGAATCGACACACACCACCTCTTCGTCGATTTCAAAGCTGCTTTCGACAGCACGAAAAGGAGCTGCCTTTATGCCGCGATGTCTGAATTTGGTATCTCCGCAAAACTAATACGGCTGTGCAAACTGAAGTTGAGCAATACGAAAAGCTCCGTCAGGATCGGGAAGGACCCCTCCGAGCCGTTCGATACCAAACGAGGTTTCAGGCAAGGCGACTCCCTATCGTGCGACTTCTTCACTCTGCTTCTGGAGAAAATAGTTCGAGCCGCAGAACTTAATCGATCAGGTACAATCTTTTATAAAAGTGTACAGCTGCTGGCGTATGCCGATGATATTGATATCATCGGCCTCAACACCCGCGCCGTTAGTTCTGCTTTCTCCAGGCTCGACAAGGAGCACAGAAAAAGGGTCTGTCAGTTAACGAGGGCAAAACGAAATATCTCCTGTCATCAAACAAACAATCGTCGCACTCGCGACTGGGCTCTCACGTCACTGTTGACAGTCATAACTTTGAAGTTATAGGTAATTTCATCTATTTAAGAACCAGCATTAACACCACCAACAATGTCAGCCTGGAAATCCAACGCAGGATTTCCCTTGCCAACAGGTGCTACTTCGGACTGAGTAGGCAATTGAAAAGTTAAAGTCCTCTCTATAAGTCGCTCATAATTCCCGTCCTGCTATATGGTGCAGAGCCTTGGGCGATGACAACAACCGATGAGTGGACGTTACGAGTTTTCGAGAGAAAAATTCTGCGAAAGATTTATGGTCCTTTGCGCATTGGCCACGGCGAATATCGCATTCGATGGAACGATGAGCTGTACGAGATATACGACGACATCGACATAGTTCAGCGAATTAAAAGACAGCGGCTACGCTGGCTAGGTCATGTTGTCCGGATGGATGAAAACACTCTAGCTCTGAAAGTATTCGACGCAGTACCCGCCGGGGGAAGCAGAGGAAGAGGAAGACCTCCACTCCGTTGGAAGGGCCAAGTGGAGAAGGACCTGGCTTCGCTTGAAATATCCAATTGGCGCCACTTAGCGAAAAGAAGAAACGACTGGCGCGCTGTTGTTAACTCGGCTATAATCGCGTAAGCGGTGTCTACGCCAATTAAGAAGAAGAATGGGTTGGATTAAAGTTTTATGATTATAATTAATAACTTTTTATATTATTTAGTTAATAAGTAATGCCGATTCGAATATTGGTTTTGGTATGTTCGAAAAGAAGAAAATCCAAACAGATTCCGTGACGCCAATGAAAATCAGAATTGGTTTGCAATTCTGACAGCTAAGCAACTCTGTCTTGGATTCCACAACACCCCTGATTATGCTTTCTTTTGTCTTACCATTTAGTTTTGAATGAGCGTTAATTTTTTAGCATTCAACAACCATTTGCCTTTTTGGTTTTCCTTGTTTGTGGTGCCATTTTTTTTGAATTTATGGCTCTATTATTCCATCATTTAACAATTGCTCAACTTTTTTCCTTTGAGAAAGTCGGTCCATGTCCATTGGTACTGGTGCAGGTTGCCGTTGTTGACATTGATTCAAAAGATTTCTTTGTTCTTTTCCATCCTTAAATTTGGTATGTGGTGATGCTGGTGTCTCCTCTTGGTGGGAATGTAGTATTTTGGTTTTAAGTGTCTTCATGTTGGGTAATTGGTGTTGCTTGTGGAAATTCTCGCTTTTCGATTGAAGGTAATCTTTGTATGAACACCTCTTGTTGCTTAATTTTTAGTTTCCATCAATGCAGTTCTTTGTGCATGAAGCTTGGCCATTTTTCTTTCTTTTTAATGGTTATTTAACTGCCCAATGTTTCAGTATTTGTTTTCTTTTGCATGATTCAAAATTGTAAGCTGTTTTAGTTGTTGCTATTGCGAATCTTGGTGAAAATATTATCCACTATTTCAGGACCTATACTTTTTTGCCTTGTTCCACGTTTTCAGGCATCGTCGCTGTTCCAGTGTCTGAATCTTCCTGAATTCGCCAATGTAAGTTTTTACAGGATCTTCTGTTGATTCCTTCCAGAAATATGGCCCGCTGTTACAGAATACTTTAAAGTGTAAAACCAGTCATATAGAGTAAAGTCAGCCGGCTGCTCGGAAATCTTGATATTAGTTAGCCTAATTTGGATAGGCCAAATTTTCGCTAAAATTTATCTATCTTAGCCACAAAAAACACTGTTATGAGTAAAACACGTTCTCTCATTTTCATTGTGATAACTCACATATTGGCTGATATATGCGAGACTAAGTCATCCCGAACATCTTTATATTAAGTATATATATGGGGGCTAAGGGAAGAATTGATCCGATTCAACCAATTTAGACATACCATTATTAAAGAAGGATTATCCCTTAATTTCAATTATAGATATCCCACATTGGTCTACATTTTCGATCCAAAGTTAACTATAGGTACCGGGGTCTAAATATTCGGTACATAGGGTCTTGAAGAGTTGTGATTGGATTTAAACAATTTTTGGTCATAAGATGGCACCCACTAAAGAAATTATTTGTGCATTTTTCATCCCGTTATATCAATTGCTTCTTTATTTGTGTGCTGGAAACTGAACGACTCAAGTGGAATTTAAAGTTGTGCTACATATATCGGAAATAGGCGTGGTTGTTGTCCATTTTTAAAATGTGACAGAAGAATGTTAGAAGGATGCCACGTACTAAATTTTGTCAAAATCGGTTGGTAGGGTCCCAAGATATGGGATTTCACCAAGAAGTAGGCGGTACCACGCCCATTGTCCAATTTTTACACCAGCTCCAATAAAGTATGTATTATTCTCCGATCACATCCGTTTTACACTGCCAGTAGAAGTTCTTATAAGATTTGTACTCAGCAAATTTGATTGTTGTAGCTAAGTGGTTTAGGAGATATGTACATTAGGGTGGGTCGATTCCGGATTTTTTTCGATTCGGGATTTCTAATAGTGCGGAAAAGTTGCTTTAGTACTTCCTGATTCCAATGCAACTTTTTGTTTTGAGATCGGATTGCATCTTCAACCCCAACTGCGGCCTCGAAATTCCGGAAATTCGCCTAAATCGTGAAATTGTCTACCTAGCGCGTGAAATACGCATCTCATGGCAAAATGTATAAAACAAAAGTTATTTGTCAAGTCATTTGCTACCGGAATGGTGTATGTGATCATGGTCGTAGGACGAACCGTTCTCGAGATACGAGCGAAAATGCGGCGCGCCACAGCGCAAGGTGAAAAGCGGCTTATTGACATTGATTTCGCCGAGTGCTATCACTCACATTCATTCACCAACGCCAAAGGACACGTTCGGATAGGTCTCCACACAAATATTTTTTCATCGAGTTCCTTCACTCTTGTCGGTGATTTTGCCGAGTTCTATCACTTACATTCATTTCCCTGCGCCGTACGACACGTTCGGACTGGTCTCCACATAAATATTTGTTCATCGAGTTCCTTCACTCTTGTCGTTGATTTCGCCGAGTGCTATCACTTACATATATTCTCTCAACAGAACACAGAACTCAAAATGTCTGTATCTAAATTTAAATTTAGCCGGAAATGTCCTGTTTCACACACCAGAGTTGTACAAGTGCTCACCACATACCATAAGAAATTTCTGACTCTTAAACAAATGTTTTTAAGGAACTCAATAGGTTTGAGCTCTAAAAGAGACGTCTTTGTCTCTTCTGCCAGAAAATTATTTGACATCGCTGCTTGAAAATGCATTTATTTTTCTTCTTGCACTTATCCAAAGGAAAGGAAAGTTCCTATCAATGAACAACCATTTTTCTTGGACCAGAGAACCAGAAAAATTGGCCGCATTGGAAGTGTTGATCTACCTGAAACAAAAAGGATTACAAAGAAAAATGAACGTAAAGAAAAGCTTTCAAAACGTCATTCAACATCAACACTTACCAGAAAAGTATCAGCTAGAACACGTGACCATTCAGATCAGCCAGACTCTCATACAGACGACAAATGTGTCGCACATGGATTCTTATAAAAACGATGCTGATGATGAATTTTCCATCCTCTAAAACCAAACAAACCCACTAGTATTAGAACACACTGCTTTAGCTGCCCAAAGATTTGGAGTAAGTGATAGAGCAGCGGCCTTGATTGTTTCATCTGTTTTTCTGGATGCTTTGTCACTGACAAATGCAAGATTAGTCGGGCTAAAAAGTGTTGGAGTTAAGCTCCAAAACACCGAAAGTGTTGACTCTGTATATGGGCTGTATTTTGACGGCCGCAAAGAAAATACCCTTACACAAGTTAGCGAAGGTGAAAAGTACTACCACGACACTGTCAAAGAGGAACATAATTCTCTTATAGCGGAACCTGGTTGTCATTACTTTGGCCACGTCACCTCTCCTTCCGGGTCAGCTGAGGATGAGACGCAAGCTATATGGCAACATTTACAAGACAATTCAGTTGATGTGGAACATCTAGAAGTTGTAGGTGCTGATGGCACCAACACGAACACAGGTTGGAAAACAAGAAGAAAGAATAGGTAGGCCATTACAGTGGGTTGTTTGTCTTCTACATTTTAACGAACTTCCTTTTCGTGCTTTTTTCGAACACATAGATGGTGTCTCAAAGAGTCCAAATACATTTTCTGGCGACATAGGTAAACTGCTCCCTGATTGTGAGAAGTTGCCTGTTGTCAAATTTGAAAGTTTTCCATCCTGCCAATTACCTTCTGAGGTTATTAATCCGACCCAACTTAGCACAGACCAAGCTTATCTCTATAAAATATCAGAAGCTGTTATTTCCGGTCAATGTTCCTCAGATTTAGCGTCGATACATCCAGGTAACATGTGCAAGTCTCGGTGGCTCACCTGTGCAAATAGAATTCTGAGATTATGCATTTCTACCGACAAACCAACATCTATATAAATAAAAATGAATTGTTGTTCGTTAGTCTGATTAAAACTCGAGAACGGCTGGGCCGATTGAGCGACTTTGGTTTAAAAATGTTTGTCGTACTCCAGGGTAGGTCTAAACCGTGAGCAAATAAGGAAAAATTACGAGTAAGATAGAGTAAAACAACAATTCCATTTTCCCATATAAAAGTTGACCACTTACTTGCTGTCAAACATTTGACGGTATTTGTACTCTCAGTTCCACTCGAATTGAAGAACGCATTAAAACAAGACTTTTAAATCGACAACATAATATAAACTTTGCTCATAACATCGTGTATTTAAATTTCAATTTCAAATTTCAAAATATATAAACATAATTAAAGTGTTGACATGTTTGATGGTGCAAACCTTACAGTGTTACCAACTCTCAAAAATACTTTTATTATAATAACGGGGCATCTCTGCCTGTGCAGACTCCACATTGCTCATTGCTTACTAGATATAGCATACCACATAGCTGTTGCCATATATCGTAAGCCTTAGAAGCTGTCTCTTCACCCGTTGTTACATCCACCGCAGCCACCGCAGCTTGAAGGCCATCAGCTCTGGCTTCCGATGGAAGTACTTTCAGCACTACCATCTCAAAAGTGTTCACAGTCATAATATCGAAGTCGTAAACACTTTCGCCTATCTTGGAACCAGCATCAACATCAACTCTTGCCAAAAGGTGCTACTTCGAGCTGAGTAAGCAATTTGGAAGTAAAGCTCTCTCCACGAACAAAGACCAAACTATATAAGTCACTCCTTTTTCTCAACCTGCTATATGATGCAGAGGCATGGACGATGCCACAGCTAATGAGCTTTCGAGTTTGCGAGAGAAGTTTTATGGTCCTTTGCGTACTGGCTACGGCGAATATCGCATTCTAAGGTTGGAATAGTTCAGCGAATTAAGACACAGCGGCTACGATGGTTAGGTGATGTCGTCTGAATGGATGAAAATACAGCAGCTCTGAAGGTGTTCGACGCAGTACCCGCCAGAGGAAACAGAGGGGGAGAAGTGGAAAACTCCAATTAGCGCAAAAAGCAAATAAGAATGTTTTAAAACTGTTTTCTTGAAGATTTTCGAATATTCGTATTTTCATATGAAACTTTTATGTT
This sequence comes from Bactrocera tryoni, assembly GCF_016617805.1. Lineage (NCBI taxonomy): Eukaryota > Metazoa > Arthropoda > Insecta > Diptera > Tephritidae > Bactrocera > Bactrocera tryoni. Next base: position 663,053 of record NW_024396545.1, read on the forward strand.
AAGTTAGTTAAATAATAACATTTTCTTTGCATAATGTTGATAATTAACATCATTGTTTAACTATGCAGAATATCTTGTATACTCTCGCGAATTGTGAAAATTAAGACACGTTTGTCTGCAATATTTGTTTATTAACATGTAAGAATTGAGTAAAAAATCAATAATATTTAGTATATGACGAAACGAATGGTCTACCGTATAATACAGATATTAAACTACAGTTTGATCAGGAACATATTTCCCAGCAATTCCATTGAGATAATTTAGCCTAATAGAGTCAGAGAACGTACATATATTTATAGAAAAAGTTCACGACGTCGAGAATTTAGGGCTATTTCAATTTTAGGATATTTACTGTTTCGGATGAGCGTGTTTCACCACTTAACATCAGGGGACACAAAAATAGCAGAATTGAGCATTTTCAGTGTTAACTAAAAAATATAAAGCTAATTTCAATGTAAAGAAATGTACGCTTACAGATTCGTTTATATTCTATGCGCAACCGACTCGGCATATACTTAAGTATGTAATTTTTAGATGATCGGTATATATTTGGTATCAAAGCATGTACTTAGTATATACATAAGTATGTATATATGTACACATATTAAAATTTACCTACATATATAGTTCATGATGATTCCATATGAGTTACATTTTTGGACCACCTAAGGCGGACAGTATTAGCAAAGTACACATAATGTTACTTACGGATACTTAATACGGACCATATGGGTCGTAAGTGTCATGTTACATATTTATGACAGATAAAGAATATGTTCATGTAATGTGAACTGGTGGTTCTAACTACATGTACATTTATGAGAAGCAGCAACAACACAATAGCCCGCAAGTACACAAAACAACGCAGTTGTCCATTTTGTATGTACACAATTTCGTTGTGGCCATACTAATACCTTGCACTTCAATGAAATTTTAATATTTTGTTC
>NW_024396545.1:664026-764408 GCF_016617805.1 Bactrocera tryoni
AGATCTGTAACATATTATATATTTGGATCTAACAAATATGTTGTTAGAAAATAGCGTTCAACTAATTTATGCTGAGTTGAATATTGAGCTTAGTTTTTACCTATGAGAAGCTCATTCATTGCAGAGATCACCCTTATTACTTATTTATTCACTAAAAAGAAATTTCGCCACTGACTTCAAAGATAAGTTCAACGAGAGTTCATGTCCACCTTAAACAATTACCTCATACCAACTTATATTAATATAATTCAAGAAGCATTTTTTGATAATTCTAAATGAAATAAATGAATATAATATAATTTGCATGATAGTATTTACGTCATCAAATAGACTCTAGACTAGTTGCATTAAACAGATGTACCATAAGTTCAGCTACTAAGTAGAGATCCGCTAAGCTTTTGGATCACTGGTGGGCCCCATATTGACATTTTCTAAAATGATTTATAAATAAACATTTTACTTCATTTTTTATAAATTCAGTATTAATTTGTTTTTAAGAAACGTTTTTACATTCTTATTTATTTATCAGTTTTAAAGATATGGATGTTAAATTTTGATCACGTCTTGCTTTCTTCAACAAGCTGGTCATTTATCAGATTGGTCGATATCAGACAACTATAGCCGCCTTACAAACTGAACAATCAGAATCAAGTGCTTGCATTGAAATCATTTTCATTATTGTTGAAATTGGATCACTATAGCATATACATATGATAGCTGTCATGCAAATTGATCGATCCAATCAAGTTCTTGTAAGGAATCCGTTCGATTTGTGAATAAAATTTTAGAATCGGTGTGACCGCAGTTAAGGGTATTTCTGGTGTCGTGTTTGTTTTTTTGTTTTTGTTTGAGAGGAAGCCAAATACTTTGGTAATGACGAACATGCAAAATTTTCTCAATATATATATACATTTACATACATTCCGAATACTATTAAGTACTATCATATACATATTTTTATTTTTTTTCTCTACTCCGAAAACTGTCTACCAATTGTTTTGATTATACCGTATACATGTATGCAAGACAATTGCTTACAAATATATTTTTCATTCAGCATATTGACTTTCGTTGGAAATTACTAAAAATTCTTTAAGAATTCTCAAAATCCAATTTGGCAGGGCGTTACTACGATATCAATGTGGCATTTGACGCCCATTCTTTCCCTCACTTACCATACAAACCTTTGCCCAAACTGCCAAACCCACTATACCAACATATTTCTTTTAAATAATTCAAAGAAACTCGAACCGTCTTTTTTCTCCAACCGCACCGTTATTATTGTAACATTGACTTTTGTGCTCTGACTTCACATAAATTCCACAAAAGTTAATCCAATTCGTGTTGTGGTAGACTTTTATGTGCGCTACGCTTTGTTTGCTATGTGTATGTTTTCAAGGATACACCCATAAATGTCCTACCGTTTGCACTTAGGGTATGCACACATATTTAAATGGCTGCATTGGTGTTGTTGTCGTGAAACCCTTTCATAAATGGCATACACTTATTATTTGTTGAAAGGGTTACCTTATATGTTAAGCAGAAACGAGTGTGGTTGTTGTAAGGTTAAGTTGTTGTTATACCGTACTTTTGTATTTGTCGTTGTTACCAGTGAGTGTGCTTAACCCGCTCGTTTGTGCCGCGTTGTTTCTAAAGCATAGCTAATTTACTGTTAATCGCATTTAACCACACAACAGTGTAACTGTATTATTATTGTGCTGTACATTTGTTTTATGTGTAGAGGATGGCGAAAGAGGAAAGACGTTTGATAGCGGCTGGCCAGAGGGCATGCGCAAAGTCTCTTCGTTACGCAGTAAGAATTGTTGATCGTTGTATACAGATAAAATATATATGTATATGCCTATAGGTATACATATATATGTATGTGTACATGTATGTATCTACATTTGTAAGTGAAAAATTGTTTTTTTTTTTTCTTCTCCTGTTAATTTAAAATGATTTAATAAAAGTATGGAAAGGTTTCGAAAATTAATTTATATTTTTATACCTTGAACAATATACATTAAGATTGCCACGATATTTGAAATGTCGAAGATCCTATAAAATATATACATTTCTATATGATCAGCGTGTTGAGCTGAGTGGATTCAGCCTTGTCCATCTGTCTGTCTGTATATACGCCTCTCCAGTCTCTCAGTTTTTGAAAGATCGGTCCGAAATTTTGCGCTCGACCTTTTCTCATGAACTAGCTGCCAATTTGTTGAAATCGTCGATACCGGAGAACTATAAGATATAGCTGCCAGATGCCTGCTTGTACGGAAAGCTCTTTCTTTTGACTAGATATCATCATGATATTTGACAAAAACTTTTACCTAAAGTATTGCTAGAATCTCGGAAAATTTTTTTTTAGATTTTTAAACAAACTATAGAACATATCTGCCATACAACTGACCGTTCAAACTCTTTTTGTTATTTGTAAAGATATCTTCATGGCATTGGGCACAGATTATTATTCATGAATTGCTACATTTTCCGAACATATTGTTTAGGCCGGACAATAATAGTTAAAAGCTGCTATCCAAACTGACCGCTCAAATTCGGAATAAGAATATTTTCTTTTTATGTAATAAAAATGCTTCGAAGGGTATTACAGCTACAGTACAACCGAAGTTATCATTTTTTTCTTTTTAATTATAAACTTAGATATTATGTGTTTTAAAAATATTTGAAAAACATATTATATTTTTTCAAATTTTATTATTTGGAATGCTATTTATTAACATTCATATCGTAGATGTCTTTTGTAAATACCACTCTTTCAGCACTTTTGAAAAGCATTTACCGGCTACTTCCCAGCAGCTACCTAAACAAAGCCTTCTTTGATAGATTGCATAATTCGGTGGTTATCAGAGACATCATTACGGGCGCAGACAGTATTGCCAAGCCAGATACATACATATGTATTTAAAAGTGTCTTGAATGCTTCTCGAAACCCTCAAGCAATACCCTAAATGTTATAACTAAAACAGCGAAAAGTACAACCTGCAAGAAATGTAAATTAAGTGCTTGATTGCTTGCAAGTGCTTTCCAGCGAGCAAAAGTGAGCAACATACTTAATTTTTCGCAGATTCCTGATGAACCTTAGAATATAAACGGTTAAAGCGTACAAACTATTATAATAAGAAAAGAATACATTAGAACAATATCAAGCATAATAAAATAAAATATTTACAGTCTCTCTATACAAGAATCAAAACTGAGAAAAGTGAAAAAGTTTGCTGGTGTTTAAATGGTAGTGAGCATTTCTGAAAAAATATTTGAGAAAATATAAACAATTCCCATTTCTATGTGTTAGATTTAATTTGAATTTTATTTGAGAAATTTCAAATTTAATTATTAAATTTTAAGGAACTCGAAAACTTATATACTATGTATATTGAAATATAAATGTTACAAATGATATGAAAAAGAAATAAATTCTTCAAATCAAAGTTCAAAAACAGCGCAACAGCGCCACCTATCGAAATTTGTTTGCTATTTTAAAGATAAAACAGAAGGAAATCACTTATAACTACGCATTTATTGATAATCATTGAGTCGTTTTAGAACCAAAATTAAAAGAAAAATACTTTGTCTTTATATGTATATTGTATACTTTTAATTATATTGTTTTTAAACTTTGAATAAGCTCTTCTCCTCAGCAAGAAGGATCAACGAAGTTTTCTTTGTAACGAATTAACTCTTATAACCTAAATGTATGTTAGTACGGTTTTCGATATGTCTTGCTCTCATTACAATGCAGTATAGATCCCAGAAAGTTAAGGTTAATTTGAACAAGTAAAAATGTTAACTTCTGTTCTAACTTATCTATAATATCCTTCACAAATACAAAAGATTCATTACAATAACTTGACTTTGATCGGTCAATTTGCACGGCAGAATTATAGAATGAAAACTTTTTCTATGCACGGACTTGATTCCGTTTAGTTTTATATCGTTTAGTTTATATCGCATTATGTTATATAATGATCCAATCTGAACATTTAAAATTTCGTGAAGGTGCTTTCTCAAAAAAGTTTTCCATACAAGCACATGATTCCGATTATTTAGTTTTTATGGCAGCCATATGATATAGTGTTTCTCCGACAAATAAGCATCTTCATGGTAAGAAAAGTACACGTCGACTTTCAGATATCTAGAAAACTAAAGGACTAGTACGCGCATATACAGACAGATGAGCATGGCTAAATGGATTCAGCTTGTATTGATGATTATTTATATACAAATATTTTTGATAGAGACCCTCAAGATAGAGACCCTCAAAAATATTTGTATATAAATAATCATCAGGTTTCCTTTTGGGTGTTACAAACATGCCTGCAAGCTTAATATTTCCCATTTATGATATAAAAATACAGAGCCTGATTTTTCTCTACCAACATCGCCGCAATATTATAGCCAATAGACCATGATATTATTTTTAAGCTACAGAAAGCAGATTTCACGGAATATTTTTACACAAATTATTGCTGATTTATTATTTTGAATAAAACTATACACAAAATCGAAATTTATTTGTCTCTCCTTGAGTTTCGCCATGTGGTATTCGATTGTAGAATAAAACGATAATGTGTCTTTGAAAAATTCCTTGCTTTTAATGGAGAAAATTATTTCATGACACATGCAACAAAATTAAAAAAAAAATAGGGAGTTACAAAATATTTCATGTCATTTCTAGATCAAATTTCAGCATGTTCTCATGCTAGTAATAATTACATTAGCGCAGTTTGGAATTTTAGCAAAGTCAAACTTTTACCCTGTAGCCATCGATCCATTATTCAATATTCTAACTATAATATATTTACACATTACAAATATAACTTACTTACACCACAGAGAAAATACTCTTTATACTTTATATGCTTCAATTTTCCCAACCCAAACACCTTCTTCTTCTTCTTAATTGGCGTAGACACCGCTTACGCGATTATAGCCGAGTTAACAACAGCGCGCCAGTCGTTTAACCCAAACTGTACTATAATACATATTGGTTCATATAAAAAAAGTCTAAATTTAACTTTTTAAGCAATTTAACACGTTGCCTGCCAGTGTATTACCGATGATCACGACAAAAATCTACTCTCAGCTGCCAAGCAAAAAAATACAAATTGCGATTTGGCTTAGGGGTGTATCACCTGTGATAAATTGGCAGCAAACGTGTTAAACTAATTAAATTATTTTAAGAAGTAGCTATAGCACTCTTTTATTTCATCTTTATATATTATCTGCAAAAACCTTTGATATTTTGTAAATTGCTACCAGTAACTGTAAGATATAGTATTATATGTTCTTAAACTACAGCGGAATTGTGATAAAATCAGACTATTACCTTATTTTATTAATGAGCCAATTGTTTTTGGAATACTTAAAAATTTATTCGAACTGTAAATAATGTGTTTAAAAAATATGAAACACTTTGAGCAGGCTAGGTTAGATTTTTTTCGGAAGACGTAGACTATATTACGTACATTTGTGGGAAAGTTTCTTTTGCTACTTAAAACTTATAAGGCTGGATTTTATTCCTTATATATCAAATAAACACCTAACACAATTCACATATCTGCCAAGTTAAATGATTTTGATTTCGGCTACTTTGGTTGATTGATCAGTGGCATGAGATATAATTAAGATTAACATTTAATCTCGAAAAAGTATGATAGTTTTAGAATATGGATATACTGCAATATTGATAGAAATTTATATAATTTTAAGCTAAGTTTTTTCGTGATACATATACTATATGTATGTATATATACATGTCGAAATACGAAATTTCTTATTCCTAATCCTATCCTGAATTAACGCAGACGGCTACACACTGCTATAAATCACACCTCCATTTAACGATTCATGGTGTTTATTAAGTTTAAAACAAGCAAAACTTTTCAAAAAACAACAAATAACCAAATAAACATATTTGTTAGACGCAAATTGCAAACTTACATAATTTACGTATTAAATCGGATTCGCATCAAACACGCTAATTACCGACATCAATAGTTGGGCCCTGAGCAATGGTTCACATTTGAGTAATAACTCGAAACGCTATAACATACAAGCATATATGATCACATATGTATATATGTAAAAAAAATGTATATATGTATGTACATGTACATACATATATAAGTAAAAATAACACACACATATGCATACAGAAACAGTTACATTTGCTGCTTTATATATCTGCATTAGGAAACCACGCCTCCAGCCATCTAATTGCAACAAGCCATCACGAATACAGCTACTCAAAGTACAACAATGTTTTTGCAGCGCAATATAAATTACAACAACTGCAACAATAAAATGCAAACAGCAACAAAAGGCAATGTAAGCAAACACTTTTTATATAACAGCCTGAACACTCATGTGGGTATGTGTAAGTGAGTTACTGCTCTGGATTGGTCAATGAAATGAGAACAGAAATGTGAGCACACACACACAGGGTTGTTTGTATTTATGCATGTCAGTATGTGCGCCAAAGTAAATAAGATCACCTGAGATGGCAATAAACTGTCAGCGTCAGTGGACAGAGCGAATAGCCAAAGCAACAACACAGACAACAAAGTAACTGTAAGTGCACAGTACCTATGCGGCTTAGAGTGTGTAAGAGAGAGAGGGAGAGTGTGACGCTAAGAGTACAGTGAGGATTTCTATAAAGGCAGGAGTGCTCACTTACTCTGCAGTAAATGTAGGTATGTGTGACGTGCCTGTGTTAAATAGGAAGGCAGCGAGCGATCGATATAGGGATTTGTGTAGTGCAGGGTTGCATGAGGGAAAATGGTGTGGCGGATAGAGCAGCTGAGTGGCAAACTGATCGACAGCTTAGCAGCGGCATTACATACATATACGTTTCTCTTTGTATTTTTAATCCCAGAAAAAATGTTTCATGCTCGAGAGGTGTTATTTATCGCAGTTAATATATCGATTTTCAGACTTGCCAATATTTTAAAAAGCCGACGGCATTATGATAAGCCAGTATTAAGCCATTCGTTCCTAAGTGTCTGAATTTCTCAAGAGGGAGTAAGAGCAGCTGAGAAAAACTTTTATTTTGAATAACTTACGGCTCAGTTACGCTGAAAAAATCCTAAAAATAAGACTCTAGCAAAAAACGATCAATCAGCACTGATCACAGCAACGTATACAACAACAATAAGTAATTAAAATTACAGCTTTTGTGCGCCAAAACCGCAATGTACAACAACTAAGCGCGCTTAGCAAATTATACTATCCCGCTTTTGCCTAGAGCGTTGCACTAATCTTCTGCTATTATTTTGAGCTATGTAATGCTTCCCGCTTTTTGTGCTGGCAGTCAGTTATACGCTCAATGACGGGCACAATGTAAGTGTGTGACAAAAACAACAATAAATAGCGCACATCAGCGTCGTCATCGTCAACCGACTCATTTGCTGCTCCTCCTCTCCACCAACAACTGACGATGTCGTTACGCTCATAAATGTATACTTTTTTGTTGTTTACTCATTGGTGTTGTTGTTGTTTTAGTCGTCTTCGCTACGCTTGTAATAACGGTGCTCTGATTGTGTTAATCGAGCCAATCAAATGCTACAGTGTATCGCTGTCGTTGGCGATCGTCGTTACACTGATCGCAGAACGATGTCGCTTACAAATAGTTGTTGTTTTTGTGGAGAACCTATATTTTGTTGTTGCTTATTAACTGCTACTCACTCTCTCAAAAGCAGTTACATTTTGGTTGAGAATTCAAACCGCATATAAAGCAAATAAAAACAAGTTATGAGCGCGCTCATGGCAGTGAGAGAGTCGAAGGGAGCGCAAAAGGCAGCGCTTAGACGCAGCTATTCGGAACTGCGACTGAGCTTTGTGAACGCTGACGTCTGCTGCAGCGTTCCTAACAGACTGGCAGTGAATACTGCTGTTTGAGAAGCTATGGCGCCGCAGCGTTTACAGCAACTGCTAACAGCGAGTTAACAGTTTGGCTGCTCCTATTGCTCTGTTACTAGTATAACTCATGTAAAGCAATATCACTGGCGCACCTTAATAGGAAATTTTAATAATTTGGTTTATTTTTCCATATGTGAATTTTTTTAGTGCATTCTGCCAAAATTTCCGTTCAATCTAAACTGGAGTTATGGCAAAAATATTTACAAAACTATTTCGCAAGCTTTGAAATTAAACGATTTCAAAAATAAATTTCAAGTTTACTTCACTCCTATAAATTTTAATTACACACATAAATATTAATAAGCTAATATTTTATTTCAGGCGGTAAAACTGTCGACAAATAGCACTGTTTGTTAAAATATTTCCGCCAATCAACGCCAGTGTCAAGCAGAAAATTTAATTTTATACAACCCGCATCTCCCTGATTGTTTATGTTTACTATCAGACGTCAAGCGTGGACACTTTGCATGCTCAATTGCACACATTCACTTTTATAGACAGGTCAAAATTAATGTTTAAGCGCAAAAACAGTTATTATTCATATGAGAAATTTATGTTGCACATATTGCAGTCATAAGCATAAAAATGTGGCATGAACCTTCAAAAATTTATAGCAAAGCGGCTGTAAAAATTGTGCATATTCATAATGGCAGCGAATATAAATTGCATATTTCTGTGTATATCTGTATATGGTGTACTTAAATTTAACCATATATTTTTATGTGTATATGACACATATTTCTGCTTACAATAGTTCCAATAAATATTAATTTCTATTTTAATACCTCATTAGAAGAGAAGCATTTGTGGAAGTGGAAGAGCAAAATTCATATGTGAATGTATAAAACTAATAGTTGTGTGTTTAAAAAATTTTTTTACTGGCTAAAAATGCTTGTGTAATGATTCAAAACTAAATACTTTTATTTAGCTCGTTTAGGTAATATATTTTCCTTTTAAGGCTAAATAATGTGTTGTTTACTGCCCGACGACAGCTTGATGAAAAGTATGAGTGGCTTATGCTACCTTAATGGATATACTAAATTTATCGCAATTTAATTGTTTTAAATTTTTTTAAACATTGTTACTTTAAATAAAAAATGCAATTTAACAAACCAAACATTAATTAATCTCTTATTGAATATTGTAATATGGTATGACAAAGTGCAAAAATAAAAAGGAAAAATATAAAATATATTATAAAAGCTTTATTAAAAAAAAAAATAATAACATATTTAAAATATTTATAATGTTTTATTGTTTTCTTTTTGGATAAGCATAGCTTTTATAAAAAGCCAGTAAAGAAAATTAAAAAAAATAATAATAAGTATAATATAAAATATTAAGATGGTTATAATAAAATATCAAAAAATATTCTAAATTCAAAAACTTTTAAAATCAATTGCTTGCGTATAACAATATGTAATATACTTCTTTACCTACCTACGAAACAAGAGTACAATTTGTAGTTGTGTCGCATTTGCTGAAATAAAATAAATTTTCTGCCGCCCATATGTTCCTCTTTATCCGAAAAAAGTGAGTTAAGTAAACTGAATTATATGAAGTAGTCACTTTCGATGTAAACTTATTTGGAGGCTGCCAAAATTAATTAATATTAGCTTTCCACCATCCAAAAGTCGTAAAAATCAAAACAGTTAAATAAAAAATAAACCAAATATACACTTTATTGTTTCATGTAAAAAATAAAGCAATTGTGTTACACCAAATTCCTTTAAAATTTCTTTTTTCTTTCAATTACTTTTCGTTTTATCAAAAATTATTGGCTCTCATAATTATGTATGTTATCATTTTACAGAAGACTGCTGCAGCGAACTTGCTATTCACATACTGTTAAATGTTCAACAATGACAACATGAGCGCAGCAATTTCGGCATATGAGTTGCATAAACTAACAACGCTGTTATAATTTAACAGAATATGTTTTAATAACGACTAGAAATTAGGCGATGTAACTGGTGCATTTGTAGACAATGTTAAACACAAAACTGTTAACAGTTGGCATGCTTAACAGCTAAGAGTTGCGGTTTGTGCAGCCACAGTACTTGAGATATTTAAGCCGGGGACATTAACAGCTGTAATGTTGAACAGTGAAGAGGTTGGCCATTTAATATAAGAACAAGCCTAAGTGACATATGTAATTGCTGGTCAAAATACTGTTAAGTGTACTCGTATATAAATGCTAACAGCCCTAGAGCCAGTACGAAGTATGTGAAAGGTCTTCTTCTTTTGATAGAATATGCAGTCAATGTAATAAATAGAATCATTTAAAACATTAACGTTAACAGTTCAGTTCTATAACAGTTAGTAGGTACAACAGCAAAGGTTAAGCTAAGTACATTCTGTAACAGTAATTGGCATTTCAGATTTATACATCTAGCATTTTGCTACAAATATTGTCTGAGTTAAACATATGCACATAAATATACATACATACATATATTCAGATGTATTTTATTTAAAAATATGTATACAAAAAATTATTACTGCCTATAAAAATAAAAAAAAAAAATTTGTTTTTTAATAAAAAATGATACGGATCTGTATAATTAGTATATAAATTCAAGTGATATAGTCTTTTATTTCTCCTTACAATTTAATTTACATATATTGTTTTTTTATTCGTATGAATCTCCAACATAACCATTAACTTGAAATAAATAAATTTAACTCTTAAAAGTGCGCCAAAGTTATGCTTCCAACGACTCTATTAAGTGGTTTCTATGTGATGCTCTTTATATTTGGAAATAGGGAAACTACCAAGAAGCCCAATTTGGAGATTGGAGCATCGTTACAGTAATGTATTTGGGAAAAAAATTCACCCATAATATTTTATTTTCATTATTTTTTTAAAACATCTCATACTCATAACATTGTATAAATTTGTAAATCTTAAAACTTATTTTGTTGCTTAGAAACCTTAACTTATTTAGTATAATAAACTGAAAATAATACATATTTAATACTACTTTTTTATTACTAATTTTTAATATAATTTTTAGCTTTATATAGTAGTAATTTTAGAATTTCCATATTGGATTTTAATAATAATAATTTGATTAAAATGTATATTGTTTTAAATTCACATATTTTACAAAATAATTATTAGTTATGAAAGCCATTTAATTTAACATTCTGTTATAATAGCACTCCAATAAAAATACATTAATCAATTACAAACCTCAACATTAGCAGTCTGCTCGATCTATTTACAACTCTTAATTTTTTGACATTATGCACATAAGTATGTATTTCAACTTCTGAATTTATCCTATGGTATACTCTGCTGCTAACATTAAAATCTTCCAAGCAGCGTCGCTGCCACTGTTAGCATACCTCCAAGCAGCTGTAGCATCTGCTGTAATGTTACTTCATCAAAACTCTGCTAAACCGCTGTTCATCTGTCTGAGATCACAACATCTGCGCTGCTGACGCATCCGTGCATGCTGCTACTGCCGTCAAAGAGATGCTGTTGCCGCAATTGCGCACAGCCACAGCGCTGCGCTGAGCCTTACATTACCTACACTCGGCTGTTAGTCTTGTGTGCGTGAACTGGTCTGCCTGCCAACCAGCCCGATGCCTGCACATGCTATTGCACATACAGTGGTAGCTATAGGAAATATTTATATCTGTGTTTGTGTGTGTATGCTTGTGTATGCATGGCCAGCGAGCGCATACGCGCATGCTGCTGCCGATTGCTTTGCAGAATGGCTTTGCAATATTCGCCTTTAGTGGTACTTCGCGCTTCTTTCTTGCTGGTTCGTTCGTTTGATCAGCTAAACGACAACACGACGCGGCAAACACGACCACGTAAACAGCACGTCCCAGCGACGGCGGCACACATAGATAGACAGAACGAAAAACCAAACAACAATCAGCCGGCTAACGAAACGACGACGGCAAATCCAAACGCGGTGTAAAAATAGTAAATACTCGAAAATGTGGTTAGTTGATGTGGCGTGTTTTTTAATTTGACGACGGTGTATTTTATAAACAATAACGGTGTTTACGAGCGCCTGACTGTGCATATGCATGTTTCTATGTATGTATGTGTTAATGTAGCTCTGTTCTTTATTTTGCTGCTGCCAGGGTTAGCCCTGCGCTGCAGAAGCAGCAGTCCAGCTACAGAACTCTGTGTGTTTTGGAGACTGTGAAGTTGGTTCTTTGTGTACCTTAAGTAGCCGGCTAATGGGTGCATTGTGCGGTTGCAAATTAAGCAATTTTCGAAAATTAATTAAAAACGTTTTTAAATCAAATATTTAAAGATTTTGTTACAAAAAGTGCATTACATAATTTATAAATATAAACTCGTGTAACTAAAAATAGTTTTTAGCGCTGTGTAAAGGTATGTCAAATAGTGTGCTAAACAACAGTTATGAGTACTATAGAGACGAATTGGGAAAGGTGTGTGTAGCGGAACTAAGTTTTTTTCGTTTTGAAAGTACATACAGCGAAGCGTAAATAAATTTTAATATTAAAAAAAATTTGATTTTTAAAAATAATTGAATAAAAATTTTGTATTATATTATATATTTATGTATAAAATGTGTAATATGTGGACTTAATCGGACAGGGTATTAAATAAAAAGCATTATTACAAAAACAAATAAAAGAAATATATATTTAAAAAAAAATTTACAGAAAACTTACAAAACAGCATTAAAAATTACATGTTAATGATGCATACAAAAGCAATGCTACCTGAGAGTTAAATTAAAGAAGCATAACAACAACAGAAAGTGCTTTTTGCTTCCAATTAAAATTTAAAAAAATCTTATAGAAAGAAACTTAACTAAAAAGTATATTTCATGCCGTTTAAAAAATATGAATCGATATGGACATAGCTGAACTAAGTGGTGAACAAAACACTGCTACCACAACAAAAAATATTTTTTAACTTTTTTAATTATAAATAAAAACACTATTTTAATGAAAACTGTATCAAAACTTATAAAAAAATAAAAAAAAAATTTGTTGTTTGTAAAAAATTAATGAAAATTGTTGGTTTTTTTTTATTAAAATGTATTTTTTTTGTTTTTATAAATTTTTATTAAATTGCCAGATGTTATAAATTTTATATCTAACGCTAATTATTTATTTCAAAAATGTTATCAACTACTTTTTATGAAATATTTCCATTTCATTAATATCATCAATAAAATTCTCGCCTAAAACTTTTTTATCAAAATGTTAATAAAATTCTTTGTATAGAAAATATTATCAACATTTTTTTTATGAAATATTTTCATTATTTTTTCTATGCATATCAAAAATCTTAAGAAAAAGCGCTGTAATTATAAAAAAATTTAGCCAATAAAAATGAAATATAAAAATCTTCTTTTTCACCAACTTTCCGTGTCACTCTACTTTCTTCCACGCGCTGCTGCAAGCGAGTAATGTTTACGCGCACACCTTGCACTTACAAAACAATAACAAACACTCAGCTAAACTTACATGTACATGTATACAGATACGCAGTTACATATGTAAATGCGCCAGCAAACAGACTAACCTATGCACTTGTCATCGCACCAGAAAGACCAACCGACTTGTCATAGTCTACTGGCTTTTCGACGCCTTGACGCTTGCCTATCACTACTGCGCTATTGACTTGGCGCTTTCGCATTTCATTTGCCATACCCCTCGTACCCGCCACCGATTGACAACAACTCAAACTGGCGACCAAATAAAGGTGTGCTCTTCTAATACCAATAATTTGTAGATCAACAGTGCGCCGTAAGTCACTGCTGGCGAAGTGCAATAAAAGCAAATAAAAAACTTAAAGTAATGCATAGTGAAATGCAACAAGATCAACAGCACTAAATCGGAGCAAATAGGCGCAGACGTTTGTAAAATAAAGCGTAAAAGTGCAATTTACTAAAACAAACAAACTTATGTAGCTGTAGTGCCGTTTTTTACGCACATATTTCAACATTTTTAATTTTTTTTAGCCCTTAAAACTGCAAACAATAACAAAAACTGTACGACATTTGAAAATCATTTGTCAACTATTTGCTTGCCAAAGTATTCCTGGAAGTTAATAAAAAAGACTAAAATAGAAATTGCAATACAAAATATAAAAAAAACCGTCTGACGAAAATTAAGCAATAAGGCATAAAGTCTTCTGCTAAAACTACGTAACAAAACAAAGCAACAAACACAGCAATTACAACAAAGAGCTAAGCATGCCTAATTGCGGTGGAAAGGTCATATGCGCAGACGCAACTACCGCGCATGCATAAAGGCTCAACAACAACAACTACGCACGCAAGCGTTTAGCGGAAAATATTTTGTTTTGGCTGACATTGCGTGGCGTAAATGTAAATGCAATAAGAAGGCAGCACAAAACGTGACCAAAAAAACCAAGAGTGTGGACAAATGCTTGATTTTGTTTAGTATTGAACAAATATTGCAAAATATGCTGCTGAGTTTGGGAAAAATTATGCGCAAAATCAGCAAAAATACAAACACAATAAATAAATAATAATAAATAACTATTGTAAAGTAATATAAAAATATATAAAAAATAATATATTTAGTGCAATATAATATATAATAAAATGAGATATTAAAAAATTAATGAAAAATTGTTAAAAAGATATACTATATACATGTAAATAAACAAAATAATTACAGAGTTTTAAAAATATACTAGAATTAAAAAAAATATATTGACAAAAAATATTTGCTGAAAAAAATTGTAATCTACAATAAAGCATAAGCATTTAAATAACGTGAAAATTACTTCAAAATATTATTTGCTACAGAAATACAACAACAAACAAACTACAGCTATATATATTCGGATAAATTTTCGGATAGCTTAACTTAGTTTCCTGCATTCTATATAAGGTATGTACTATTATAAGCTCATTTATGACAACAATTTATTAATAACACTTTTAGTTGTAAAATACATTCTCGGAACCGTCGCTAACGAACTATTGAAGCTATTCTTATGTTGAGATATATAGATGTGGATTTCAATGCGACCTTAGATCTATTGTGCCAGCTGTTCTACTAACTGACCGATCAAAATCAAGTTCTTGTATGCAAAAGTTTTTTTGAGAAGGATTAGCAGAATTATGGCTTCTCTACAGCTTTTGTTAATATTTTTTTCTTATTTACTCTCAAAATTATAAAAAATCTCAATTTTTTAATATTATTAATCCAAATCTATTAGTTATATAACTTGCTTACATTTCAGCTAAAGGATCAGTAGAGTTGCTCTCTTTTTTCGATCTGCTAAAGGGTTTTACGTATTAATAATATATTCGAAGTTTAACAATTATTTGTCTAGAACTAACCGATACCACTAATTACGAATGCTCTCTACCGAAGCCTTTAAAATTTGTCGCGGTCAATCTTTGACTCCGTGCCTTCCCCAGTTGTTAGCCGCTTACTCGACACACTTAGCTACTGTCGCCATACAACTAATAAACATTTAATCCCCATTATTGTAACTCACAAATTGACTTAAGTTCGAATGTACAAAAGACTTAAGCAACAAACCAGCTGAAAAATTGTAGGCTTTTCCTATAGCTCACAGTATTTGAATTTTTTTTCGAGCCTCTAGTAAATAACGGTACTTTTGTGATAATATTTCATATTTATTTATTGTAATTGTGCAGATTATCACACTCTTCCGCAAGACTTCAATTCGCTGCCAAGCAAGACTGCAATCGAAGCTCCACTTCATAAAAGTAATAATAGGCGGCAATATTCCTTATACGTAGCAATAATATTAAATTTAATGGCATTCATAATGAAAACTCAATGATTATGACATAATAGGTTGTCAAAAAAGTCTTGCGGTATTTTCGCTAGTTGGCGCTGAAAGCGCGTAGTTCTAGTTTTATTCGTCGCATCGGGTCATGCTATACCTTTCTGGAAAACTCATTTCACGCGCTAACACATGTTTGATTGATTGTCGTTTCTTTTAAGTCGTTCGTGAGTTATAGCGTCGCAAACATGGAGCAAATAAAGAGAAAATACGACATATTTTACAGTACTACTACGATAAAGGCAAAAATGCATCTCAAGCCGCCAATAAAATTTATGCAGTTTATGGACCCGATGCTGTTTCCATTACCACCGCACAACGATGGTTTCAACGTTTTCGTTCTGGTGTAGAGGTGGTCGAAGATGCGCCACGCTCCGGAAGGCCTGTCGTCGAAAATTGCGATAAAATCGCTGAATTGGTCGAAAGAGACCGGCATAGTAGCAGCCGTAGTATCGGTCAAGAGCTGAGCATGAGTCATCAAAAATTCATTTCAATTTCAATAAAAAAAAATTCAATAAACAACCGCAAGACTTTTTTGACAACCCATTATTTAGTTATTTTTTGTACAATATTTGAGGAATCTCACAATTTTTTTTTAATTTTTTCTATCTTATTAGTTCTGGTTGTAATATACTCATTCCCATAATAAGTTAATGGAACATCTTTGATTTCCTTGTAAGTTTGTTTAAAGGCTTAACTTTTAACTTAAGGCTTAACGTTGGAAATAAAACATAAATAGTCCCTCAAAACCATTGCAGAAAACGATCATAAAGATATTACATACTCTGCTTCATTTTATTTACTATAAACATAATAATGAAATTGGCTTGTCTCTTCAGAGTTTATAATTCTTTGTCTTTATGTGTTCATTGACCTCACTTTCTTTAAACGGATTGAATGATTGACTTCTATCTTCAAGTGCAAATTGACGCTATGCTGACTACTATCTACTACTCATTTTTTATTGCCTACACTCAGGCGCATTACTTATAATTTCTATTGGTCTAGTGAGCTGGTGTTTATTATTCCCCTTCCAATTCCAATTAGAATATTTTTGAAGATTTCTTTTCAGATTTTTTTTGATAAATTGTGCTATTGCGAGCTTTAAGTATCTACATGATGATCAGCTGATTGGACAGAAATTTAGAACTGTACTTCAGTTTTTAGATATGTTAAAAAAAATTAACTTGTTAAAATGCTTTTATTATGCTTTAAAAAGTATTACCTTATATAAAAGCAGGTAAATAAATAAAGTTTTTATATAAAGTTACTGAAAAAAAAGCCATGTCGTTTGGCATGCCGCAAAATATACTATTAGCCACCATTTGGTTTACAGTTATTTTCCACGTTGAAATTTGTAAAGTCCGTTTAGAGAAACAAAATTTCCACGCATGTAGAAACAGACTCCAACTTTGTTAGTATAAACTCAATCTGAGGAAAATTCGCCAATGATTAGGCTCAGCCACTACAACGCCATCCATAAAGAGAGAAAAGAGCTAAAATATGTATACCTTCGCTTTTCTTCTCGTGCATTCAACTTCTTATGAACAAAACCCAGCTTAATTGCAATATACTGCTCGAAGCATCATCATGTGTACAACCTCAGTATAACCCCTCGCATGTTTAATTTATATAGTATACTATCTATTTACAAATTGCCGGCAGCCATCTTTGCTGTCTAATAAATGCAAATGCACGTGTGCATGAAATGCTCTCATATGGCTATGCCATATGTCATTCAAACGCAATATGAAATGAATTTGTTGTTGACTTGAGAAATATCGCTCGGTGAAATTAACTGCAAACATGCATATGTATATGTGCTTGTATAACAAGTGCAGCTAAAAATTATCTAACGTTTTCATTGCATGCAAGTAAACAGTTTAAAAGTTCAGCGAAATTCGCAAAAAAAAAGCAAAAATACTTTTCTTACGTGCAACAAGCGCAGCCAAGAGTGCGACTTGACGAATAAATATGGCAGTTTTATTATACAATCTGTGTAGCCTGACAGCTCGTAGTCTTAATTTTTAATAGTGCAATAGTGCTGATTTTAAAAGTGCAAGGCAAACATATTAAATATATAATAAGTGTCGGTATGTATGTATGCTTATATATATATTTATTTACATATATGTATGTATGGGTACATATAAAAGCAGTGTGCGTTTGCGTGCATATACATACATATGAATATATAGTAAATTTACGATACAGAACTATTTGTACTCGTAGTGTCGGCTTGCTTTCTTAAAAACTGTAGCTGAGCTTACTTTGTCTGCTAATATATGCGTACATCATATACCATATAATATATGTGAGAGGAAATTATTATTTCAAAGTAAGCATAATAAAAGCATTTTGTACTCGTGCATATTTGCTTGTTATATCTAATATAAATATAGTTTTATTTGTTCCAGTTTATGTTTGCATATTATACAATATAAATAACATATATGTATGTAGATATATAGAAAATATATATGCTTGTGCTTACAACTGAGTTAGATGATTGGTTTTAAAACTTATAATAAAAAAATTTTAATGTAAGGACTGATATACTTAAGCTGAGTTCGAGAAGCTAATAAAATTTTAAGACAAGGTTTTTTATGGTATGAAATCATATTTATATAAATATATTTATAAATTGACAGCCGAGCGACTACTAACATTGACAAAAAATTCTGATTTTGGACGAAATTGGGAAGGAAAACATGTTTTTAAAAATTATCTTAATGCAATTTTCAGCAACATTCCAGTTTCTTGTAGAAAAATAGTCGATAAATAATTAGAGTATTATATAAATATAAAAAATTTGGGTATCCAATTAAAGGGGTATACTGGCCTAGAAGCATGAATTTCAGGTAATTTTTAAAGTGTCGTAAAAAAAGGCAATTAATATTTTTACTATCCATTTTTTTATAAGTTATTTGTTAATTTTAGAAGAGTACAGAAAAAAATTAAAAACTAAAAAAAGTAAAATATTTCAAAAATTATGAGCTGACGAAGTGGGGGGTCTCTAAAAATTTCCACGTGACCATACCCATGATTTCAACCCTCCTAGTTATCTGAAACCAAAAAAAAAGATTATTAATCTAGAATAATGTCGCAATGGCCGGAACTACGGAAAAGTGGGAAACATTTTTTTTCACAAAATGGCGACTGCCTGAAAAAAAAAGTTTTTTTGGATCACTTTTTCTGACTATTTCGAATTTTTTAAAAATAATAAAAATAAAAATTTGGGGATGGGGCTAGTTCCAACCATAGACAAGCCTATAAAGAAGGCTCTATAAAAATTTCAAGTAAATCGGTCCAGTGGAAATCGTGGCTATCGTTCCGAAAAAAGTCAGTTTTGAGAAAAACGCTTTTGAAATTTCGCGTAAAGTCTTTCGTTCGATTAGTTCCAGCCGAACCAGTTTAGATGCCGGGTCAGAAAAATGCCTATATCTCCGAAAATAATTTGAATTTTGAAAATTCTCTTGTACACATATTCTTGAATAGTTAAACTTTGCAAATTTAAAAAAAACTCGATTTTTTTAATTTTCTAGACCAGAATACCCCCTTAATGTGATATTTCATATTTACTAGAGGATCCGGCCACGCGTTGTTGTGGTATACATTTTATAATATTATTCATATAATAAACGATTCAATAAATTGAAAATTATATTTACGAATGAAGGCCAAAACGGTTTTGTCGGTATAAGAATACAAAGGATTCTACTTGAGGCTTAATTTTGCATATATTCATACAAATAAATTTCATTGAAAAAAACGAATTAAATGATGCTTTCTCAATGTCTGGTTAGCAGCATATCTGTTTGGTTAATAGAGTTGTTCGCTTAATAGATTGTACTTAATAAACATTAACAAATTGTGGGACCGGCCAATGCGTATGTTTAGTGTAGATGTCCACTTAAGAGAGCAACCATTTAGTAGAGCATTCACTGAATTTTTTAATTAACCTGTGTCCAGTTAGAACAAACTTAGAAAAGTTGGCTCCAACTGGACACAGTGTGCTAAATTTTACTAAAATCGGTTCAGTAGTTTAGGATTCTTTTGCATTGCGTTTGCAAACAACGTGAGACGTACTTTTTATATATAAAAATGAGTAAAGGTTTACATTCAAATGTCTGTATAACTTTACTTTTGGTATGCTCATAAAGCTATTCTCTTTGAAAATGGCAAAGTTAAACTAACGTGGATTTTGTACAAACTTTATAGAAATGTTTTTGAATTTTTTGTATTTTTCTCCAGTAAGTGCAATAAATACAGTCTGTTAAGTGCAGCATAATTTTCAAATTTACTGTTTTATTTTGAAAAGAGTGAGCACAATAAGCCATCCAATAGTGCTAATTACTTATCCACAATAACAGTGGTGATTTTGAAAACTTAGAGTGAAACTATACTGAGTTCTACTTTATTATTAGTGAGTTTACTTTTTTAAGAATAAATTTATTTGATTTATAAAGCTTTGTAGTGCCTTGTGAGAACGTGTGTATGTTGAATTATTTCAGAGAGGAAGTAATATTTTTATTTCTCCAATCACCAATCAGCAAAACAGTATTAATTTGAATTCCAAGCCTTACGTTAGGTGGAAACAAAAATGGTTTACAGTAATCACTTTGTCAGTATTAAAGTACATATATGTATGTATGTCTTCAGTGTCAAGTTCTATGTGCTCTCTCGCATAAATAGCCCTTAAATTAATTCCTTAAACTCAGCTCAGTTTCAATAAAGCCAACTTGACCGCAGATCACTTTTCCTTTCAATCGAATTTTGTTTTTCCTCATCCACATCTTCAACAAATGTACATAAATATTATTTGTTTGACATTTTTCTATGTATTCTTATTCACCAATATTTATTTTGTCGCCTTCCAAGTTATTCCCACTAAATGTAACACACTTATGCCAACGATTTTGTCAGTCCTCGAAACACTTTTCATAAGCACTTTTTTGATGGCTCAACTTTTTCTACAAATTTTGTTTTATCTCTTCGATCGTTCCACGGAGCGATAGTTTTTGACAGTTTGGGAAACAAGAAAAAATCACACAGAGAAAAATATGGTGAATACAGTTGGTTCAGCGATGGTTTTAGTTACGTTTTTGATTTTAAATTCGGTCACAATCGGGACTCGTTGCGATGCATGCATTATCATCTAGTTCTTGCACAAATCCGGGCCTTTTCAACGGATGTTCTTATGCAAAAATCTCAATACGGTCATATAAAGCTCCTTATTGAGCGTCTGTCCATCCGGAACAAATTCATAATGCACCAAACCACGAATATTGATTTTTGAGCAGCTAAGGCGTGGTTTTTTGGTTTCGGCTCATTTTTTTCTCTTCATTCCGATGATTGTTGATTGTCTCATCGTCAGTTATAATGTTCTCCACAAATATGTGGTTTGTGTCTAAAGAGACCTTTTATGGTACTCTTTTTGAAAATAATTATTCTTTATCGCAACGAGTGGAGCAAGAACGCGTTTTATAACCAAAATATCTAACAAAGTTCTCTTGCCATCTCCCTACCGATTTTCAAGCACCATATCCTTAACTTTTTTTAATATTTGCATCAGTTGAAGAGGTCGAAGATCTTTCAGAACGAGGCATGTCTACAGCAATCTTTCGTACATCTTTGTATTCTTTCGTATCACTAGTAGATTTGCATTTTCCCACATTCGCAACGATTCTGCAAAATAAATTTGATTAGAATACAAATTTTGAGAGAAATTCTTTGTTCGATATTTTTATCCATTGTAAAAATCGCAGCACACTACTGATGTGTAAAGACTTAAGAAGCTGCTGTAAACAAACTGGTTGATAGATCGCGCTCTTATTCGTATAATAAAAAAGAAAAGTTCTACCAACTTAGAAAACTAAACGTTTTAGGAATATAATTTACCTGTGGAATTTAAATTACGATTTTCTAATTTTTCCTCACAATTGCCATGACAGTAACATATTAGGATCAGCTTTATTTCAAATAGCTGGAATGCCTTAACCATTTAATTTTAATTTTTGACTGCAATTATTCGTTTAATAAAAAAGGAGACGCTATAAAGCGTATATCTTATTGATCAATGTGACAAGCTGTGTCGATTTTATAATGTCTGTTTGTCTATCCGTTGCACTCGTCCTTCTTTCCACAAAAAGCTGCTTATTTGTCATAACCGCCGATATCGGACGATAATATAGTCGCCATACAATCTGACTGATCAATATCAAGTTTTTGTACAGAAAACATTTTATTCATTAAAATATCGTTTCGAAATTTGGCATGGATATATATCCTTAGCAAAGGTATGATCAGAGCATAAATTGTTCAAATCGGCCCTTTATAGCATATAGCTACAGAAACTGATTGGTCTAAATCATATCCTTATATGGAAAATCTTTTTGTTTGACAAATTATATTCATAAAATCATGGTCATATTATTTTCTAAAGAAATTCTAAGAACTCAGAAAAATTTGTTACAATCGGCTCTTTACGCATTCAAGTGATTACTGGCCGAGATTGCAAACATCTGTTATGTCGATTTGTAGCAGTCTAAGTCACTAAAAGAAATAAATTGAAAAAACTTTCGAAAACATTTCCTTGAACTAATAATTGTTCAAAATAAAGTAATATTTTTTACATATTTTCTATAAGAACCATTTTTTTCCTCCTTTTCTTCTTCTCTCTCTAAAATTATTTGCTCAATTCTGCCACATCTACTTTGCATTGCATTATTTTTCACAATACTACTTAATTTTTTCGCGCTTTTTTTCGACGCTTCTTAACCAGCATCACTCATCGGCAAATTAACAAGTCAAGGTCGTTTTGGCTCACAAACGCCGCGGCTGCGATCGCAATGACTAGTGTGTAGTGTGTGGCTTGCAACGATATTATTTAGCTGCGATTTGCGAGTCTACATTAAATGTTATGCAAATTATACTAGAAGCAAGCGAGAATGCGCACAAGCAACCAAATGAATGCTGGCATATACATATGTATGAAAATATATAAGTTAGTTTATAAGCATATAGTATATGTATGTGCGCAGAACACTTGCGGATGCATTCAAATGTAAACAAGAATGAGCACACATATGAGAGAACAATCGCAGTTGCATAAATGCTTCAAATCAAATATGTGAAAGTATGTGTGTGCGTTTATCAGTACAGCTAACTACATATGTAACGCCACATCTGTTCTGCTATTTTGTTGTTGCTTTTTTGTGATTTTATTTTTTTGTAAATGCATGCAGTTGAGAAGATGCCACCTCAGCCATTGTGTGGCATATGATTGCGATCCGTTGACGCTGGCAGCCTTGACGCGTTTGTGTTTGTGTGCCTAGAGTCGTGTGCGAGTGCGGCAGCGTTGAAAAGTCAAGCAAAATGTGAAAAAAGTTAAAGCAAAACAACTCATTACTATTGTACAGCAACAACGTGCCGCAAAAAAAGTGTGAAAGCTATTTTTTGCTATGCAATTTTTTCAGTGTTCTTCTTCTTCGTTTTTGGGTGCTAAGTTAAACGCTCCACCAGCTGTTGCAAACACCTGTTTTTGTTTAACAAGTGCCAAGCGGATGGCAAGAGTGGGCTTTGGCTTGCCTTTGCACGCCTGGCATTCTAGCTATGCATACACAAACTTGAACACGAAAAAAAATTACAAAATACATATACGGGCACACACATAATCACAAGCCCCTGTATGTTTATGTGTAGAAGTAGCTTTTGCGCAAGCGCAGCATTAAATAATAGAATAAGAAGCAATTCTACTCTTGCAACATCTTATTTTGGAGCTGCACTGCTTTAGTTAGAACTGTAATTTAGCAGATTTCAAAAACAAAAAAAAAAAACAAGAACAACAGAAGTCGAAAAAATATTGTAAACAATGCAAACATTTATTCTACCGCACATGGCCAAAACGAGTAAGACGGATTGAAGCTTGTAAATGAAGAACAGTGGCGCTTGTTTACCAATTTGTGGGTTAAAACTATTAAATGTCAGAATGTAGAGAATATTCAACACCCAATACCAAAAACCAAATATTAATTACTAATTATCTATTTCTAAATACTAAACCCTAAATACTAAATACCAAGTACTAAATACCAAATACTGAATACTAAATACCAAATACTAAATATTTAATACTAAATACTAAATACCAAATACCAAATACTAAATACTAAATACCAAATACCAAATACTAAATACCAAATACTAAATACTAAATACTAAATACTAAATACTAAATACTAAATACTAAATACTAAATACTAAATACTAAATACTAAATACTAAATACTAAATACTAAATACTAAATACTAAATACTAAATACTAAATACTAAGTAATAAATACTAAATACTAAATACTAAATACTATGTAATTACTAAATACTAAGTAATAAATACTAAATACTAAATACTAAATATTAAATTCTAATTACTAAATACTAAATACTAAATACCAAATACTAAATACTAAATACTAAATACTAAATACTAAATACTAAATACTAAATACTAAATACTAAGTAATAAATACTAAATACTAAATACTAAATACTATGTAATTACTAAATACTAAGTAATAAATACTAAATACTAAATACTAAATTCTAATTACTAAATACTAAATACTAAGTAATAAATACTAAATACTAAATACTAAATACTAAATACTAAATACCAAATACTAAATACTAAATACCAAATACCAAATACTAAATACCAAATACTAAATACTAAATAGTAAATACCAAATACCAAATACTAAATACTAAATACTAAATACCAAATACCAAATACTAAATACTAACTTCTAAATACTAAATAATAAATAATAAATACCATTACTAAAGAGAGAGGTGCAGAATATGGCATTTAGACCAAATTCTAAATATTAATACTAAATTCTAAATGCTAAATACAAATTACTAAGTATTAAATATTAAACACCACTTAACTACTAATTACTTATTTTAAAATGTTAATTACAACATACTAAATCATAATTACTAAATACTAAAAAACAACTCCTAATACTAAATACCAAATACTTATTACACTAAAAAGTAATCACAAAATATTTAATCACGCATTCTTATATTTATCATTACTATCAATTACTTATGACGACGTACTAAATACCATATTTAATTTGAATTTAAACTAAGAACTTCTCCACTGTTCATATACCTCATTTAATGCAAGTTCCTATATATTCACAATTTTGGATCCCTCTACTAATATGAGCACTTGATGTGGGTGCAGCACTTCGCTTGGGGCATATTAAATTGTTGTTCTGATTGTACTAAATATTTATTTGCCATTTTTGGCCCAACTCTTTTGACAATTGTAGCTTCTTCGACAAGTTTACAAGCATAGCAGTTTTGTTGTTGTAAAGTCTTGTTTAGTTTATTTTTCTTGCTGCTGCAATTGCATCTGCTAGTCTTTTATAACGCTTAGTTAGCGACTTTTTCCACAATTTTATTGAATCAAGAGTAGCTGGGTGCAGCCTCAGTCAGCTTGTAGGTAACTGTATGAAGACCACGATAGTCACATTTGCTGAAACTGGCTAGCAGCAGTGGCTGACAATAATAATGTACTTGTAGCAACAAGTTCGTTGTAACGACTGCTGGGTTCTAAAGATGGGTTTATTTCTTTATTATTTATATTTTTGTTACCATGTGGTTGATTTGTCAGTGCTGTTAATCTACTTGAGGGTAGACTATAAATAAAATAGCAGCAAAATAATTTGAAATTCATCGCTTTTATTATTGTTGTTTTTTCTATTAAACGGCCATTACCGTAATCCATATATTACTTTAAACTTGTATGACCCTTTCTGATGTAAATTGGCAGACTTAGTTGCCTTGTATATCTCGTTTGTTCTACAAGTAGTGAGGTCGGTAGATACTTTTTAAATAAATATGCAATTTTCTGCTATTATTTGATGAGTTTGCAGAGCAACATTCACCAACGCGGATGCTTTGCAGCTTAAACGCTGTCAAGTATTTAAATGTGCACTTATAAATATAGATTATAATGGGCAATGGCAGAAATTTCTTGCAAAGCAGTACAGTCGTTTGAAGCTTTGATATTAATTAGAATTAATGTAAGTACATTTGCATTTATCATTATTAATTAACACATTGCGCTTCTGCATTTTTGCATTTAAAATATTTCTAAGATAACCCCAGCTTAACAGCGATGATTTAATTTAATATCAGGTCTGTCATGTCTTGCGAAACCGTCCCTTAAAGATAGAAAAGTTGAAATATTAACTATTATACACTGACGATTCTTGACCTGTAGGTGTGCCTTTCGAAGAGCGCCACGCCTCTAACATTTTTTTAATGTCGGAAAATAATTAGTACTTATTCGAACTAAGGCGCATCAAATTCCAGTTCAGAAAGTCAATAAGCTGCAACTTTACACTTGCCTTTACATGATTCTAGAATACAGCACTTATTCAGCTGGGGAATAAGTTAGCTGAATAATGCGCAAATTGCTATGAGAATGCTATTCAGCTATTATTCTCTTGAGCTAAATAAATTCTAAAGTTAAAATCCTGAAGAGTTCAAGGTTTATTTTAATAAGAAATTAAAATATTTTTCTGCCAGGTTTTCATTGAGATACTAATGACTAAAGCTTAAAAAAATTTGATTTGTAGATATGCCCCTTCGACAGTGCATTAGCTGAAATGAAATCGAATCCAATTGTCTTTTCAGAAAATTTTAATTCCACCATTAATTCAACATGAGTAAAATATAGCTGAATAAGGCGTTGACTACTGCTATTCAGCAAATCTTTTTTTAATTTTAAAACCTGAATGGTTTCAAATTAAAATTTCTTCATAAAGTAGTTTCCTTCCAGTGTTCTAATGAAACATAAACTGTTGCATCTTAGAGAAAAGCCACTACTTTGCAACTCCATACTCCGGTTTTCAAGATTTTTGTTTTCATCATTAATTCAGCTGAGTATAAAGTAGCTGAATAAAGCGCTGAATGCGATCAGGTAGCTAATAGAATCAGATTTTCTATAGCTAGACAAATTCTTAAATTATAGGTTCCAGTTTCACGACGTTTTAATGAGAACGTTTTCTGTCGGAGTGCTATTATATAAAAGCTAAAACGGTAGTAACAAATGAAGAAATTGAGATCCCTTGGTAAATTCGGAAATTTTTCGAAACAATATATGCACATATAATCAGATAATATTCTATTTTGGTTGAAAGCTAAAAACAGGAAAATACAGCGGATCTGATTATATTTGATTCCTGAAGTTTACTATCCAAATAAGCCGTGCGTGGTGCGAATTTCTGCTCAAATAGAAAAAAAGAGGAAAATAGCGTATCAAAGTGCTTAATTTATGAAAACTGATATTTCTACAAATAACTCTCGTTGAAATAAGCTAAGTCTAGGTGTATAGTTTTTTAATAGATAGGTGCTGTCCGCTTCATTAAAATCAAATATTAAGCTTTGAAATGGGAAGCAATAAATAATATTTTTCACTCAAACATTTTAAGATACTTTTTAACAAAGTAAAGTGTAAATTTAGCAAATCACCATGAATTAATTGTATCCATTGGATATACTTTTTTTCTATATTTGACTGATAATAACGTTTTGGATGGTTATTTCGCTACATAACCTAACTTTCAAGAATAATCCTACTTTTTATATATTTTCTGCAGCAAATCTAAATTTTTCTACTAAACTAAATTGTTTTCAGGGAGAAGTATTAACTTTATATTAAAATCTTTTATGCTAGTAAGCAATTTTTTATATTAGCAAGCTTACGGGATTTTAAAAAAACTCTTCAATTTTCCATTTAAAAGTTAGATTTTAGTACCTAGGTTCATGATTATTATCACCAAATGTCTATAGTTCCTTGTCTCAGTTTTTATATTCTCCGAAAAAATAGTTAAAAAGTGTTAGCTTAAAACATAGTTTCAAATTAAACACAAATTTACCGTTATATCTATTTGAACTTTGACCTATATCTATTTATACTATTAACTAAGCTCACAGTAGTAAACTTTAAAACAATAAAAACACTTTTTCAATATTTACAGATTTTTTAAACTACAAAAGCAACAACTCATAACATAACAAAATGATGAATCAGGATAATCCTTATGCGGTAAGTGTGCACACCTTATTTTTCACAATACTATGTTACTAAAAATGTATATACACACATACTTAAATATTACTAAAATGTCTTGCTACACAAACTCCTCACAAAAGCAAAAAAAAAGAAATTAATTAAAGAAAACAGAAAAATCCAAAAATTTATAAAAAACGTAAACAGCTTTCAATTTCACTGGAATTCACAATTTAAGACAACGTCAAAATAAATTTCAGTGAACAAAGATCACACAAGCAAAAAATAATAATTGCAGTAAGCCACACGTCAAAAAGGCCAACCAGCAAGTAAGGCAGGGTTAGCAGCGCACAAAACACAAATGTAACTCGAAATATTGCGGTCAATCATGCGCATAACTGTAATGTCGCTTAAAATGTGTCGCCATATAAATAAATGTACAAAAATTCCCATACGAAAAAGCTGGTGTTAATATGTATGTGCATCTGTATATGTGTGGTGGTTAACGGTCACACATTTTTGGTGGTCTCCATATTCAGGTGCCGGCTACCTCCCAGGCTGAACGACATTTATTTGTTAAATTTTTACGAGCGCACACAAATCGTCCGCGGCGTTCGGCGCTGACAAATGATAAAAATTAAAAGCCCTCCCTGAACAAAAAAAAAACAACAACAAACACGACCAAACACTTATTGAGCTAGTTTAAGCACACTTATAAGCTTGTGTGTGTGTGTGTGTGTGTGTGAGCATTAACACTAGCTTTTGGTTAACCAAAAGTGCTCATGCAAATATACTTATATTTGTGTATATATGTCTAGAAGTGTGTATAAAAATCGGCAATAAAACTTCATATACGCTACTAACAACAACAACGACGCCAGAAGTCGTAAAACACAAAATTTATTGTGAACACGTTGCGGTTTGAAAAAATTTTTCGGTCATAAAAATATTATTTCATATACTCCGCTTATGTGTGTGAGTGTGTGCGTGTGTAGTCGTGGTTTATGTGACTAAATGAGATTAAAATTTTAAATGAGATCACAAGATGCTGATAATAAATGTAATAGTGATAAGCGTGCTTTTGCAAAATGTAAAGCAATGGCGCCGTGCATGTCTTCATTTGGGAGGGTTTGCTGCTCTAGTAATTCTGAATAAAGCTCAAATCTTTTTAAGCGATTTAGAATGAGCTTTTGTGTCTCTTCTCTCTTTCTTATGGAAGTTTTGGTAAATGCAGGATTTCTTCTTTTTGAAATCTGCTGTTATTTTTAACATATTTCTGTGCATTAAAAGGCTCTTAGTCTTATCACCACCTGTCGACGTTCTATAACAAAATAAAATTTCTTTAATAAATATTTAAAAAATTGACGTGCACTATTTTTGTATTCAATAAAATATTGTTCTCAAATTTTACTACAATTCCAAAGCATTAATAGAGCTCGTATTGCGTTTTCTTTTGACTCAACTGCTTTCTGAGGGATTTTGAACACACATACATATAATATATGCGAGTTTTTATAACGCTGAAAGAACTTAGTTAGAAGATGATTTCCGTAGGAATTTAGCAATGTCCTTCTTTCGGTCAAGTGTCTCAGTTTTCGAGATATCAATCTGCAATTTCGCACAAGTGTTTTTTCTAAAAAAAGCTGTTCATTTGTTGAAACCGATGATATTGTACTACTACTAACTTTTAGCTGTCATACAAACTGACCGATCAAACTCAAGTCGATGCATGAAAAACTTTTTAATTTGACAAGGCATCTACACAAAATTTGGCAGATATTTTTATACAAAGCACTGCTCTGATATTCGATGAAATTGCTGCTATAAAGCTACTATACAAACCGAATAACCAAACACCAACCCTTATATAGAAAACTTTTGTGAGATTGTGACCAAGAGCATCGCCACCAATATCTGAACATATTATTCAGATCGAAGTACTGTAGCATATAGCTGTCATATAAAGAACCTTCTATACCATTTATGTTATAAAAAATACACCGATGAAGGGCATTATAGCACAGCTTCGGTGCGTACAGAAGTTCACGTCTTGTTTTCTTTTTTTCTATGAATTTATTTTACTGCCAAAAGTACCAACTTCCTTCCGAGTTTAATATAATCACTAATAATCACATAATAAACAAACGCCAGAAGACCAAACTATGGACACATCTATTAAAATATAAAATTATGTAAATAAAACAATTCAGTCATATTTCATGTTGAAAAGAACAAGCTGCTGACAAGCACAACATAAAAATACTAATACCAGAAATTGTCAAAAACAAAGGTAAATATGCCAGCCAAATACTTCCTTATTACTCACACGTCAACACTAAGCTGTCAGTCAGCCAATGTTCGTACAATAAACGACACTGTTTGTTGCCTACACCCCTTTGGCAGAGCGAGTGCTCGACTATTTGACTTTGATTTGATTACCACAGACAAAGCGCACATTTCAAACAAAATATGAGTGCTACAAGGCGCAGGCGCATATGACATGCGCGCAGTGATGCGCTCATTAAACGGCAATATTTACATACGAGTATAAATAAATTCACATAATAGCAGCGGCGGCAGAGGCAACGGCAGCAGGGACAGAAAGTAGAACTCGTTCTTAATGACACTCCAGCGACGAGCGTTTGACTTGGCACTAACTCTGTAGCCGCCGCTGCCGCTGTCTCTACCGCTTCTGTTGCTCTTAATGATGTGTGATGTCATGCCGCACGGGCTGCTCTGGCTACTGCTTGGCGTTTGCTGCTCATGTGCTGATAGGAAATCAATAAGGAATCAATAATTCTTCTAGTATAATCTACATAAGTAGAATTTAGCATTAAGCATTTAATAAGCGTTCGTATTTAAACAGTTTTGTAAAATCGTAATTAAGTTGAAGTGGTTTATTAATTATGAAATTTTATTTGTTTCTCGCTTTTGTCGTGTTTTAACTCGTGTATGCTAAGCTGTGCTCCGGTCGTAATGCGCGTAAAGGTGTTAGATGTTATTCAAAACGTTTGGGTTGGGATTAGTGCGGCTAGTCGGTTACGACTGTTTGAAGGTCAGTGAGATGCTCACGATGGATGATTTATAAGTAACTTTTATTAAATACGAAGCTGCTTAGTTGACTGAAAGTCAACAAATGAGTGGCAGCGATGAGCAGTTATTTTAATACTTAATTACCTATACTAGAGCGGAAAAATGTTGACACAAAGCGATGCGTAGTAAGAGTTGGTGGTGAGTGATTTTGATACGTTTTCGTAATCACCTGTTTTATGTAACTATTGAGTTCGTGGTTTTCGCTGATCAAAAGGCTACTTCATTATAGAACAAACTACTTAGGAATGGATGTTTTACATAGAACAGAGACCGAGTAACAATCGTCAAGCCATTTTGTGGTATGAGCTGTCCTTTTTTCTACAAAATAACCGTTTCAGTTATAAACGATTTTTTCTTAAACATACTATATGTAGTATACTTATCAATGGCTTTCACTGATGAGGACAGTATTGACATAACTACTTTATATAGATATCGAGTATAGTCATTTCCGAGGACTTAAGCGGAAGCCTTGGCCAAACAATCTAAAGTCATATGGAAGCTAAAGAACGTTTGGTGTTATTATTGTCTTAGAGACAAAAAAAAACACAAATTTTGTGGTTTTTTGCCGAGTTGATACCCTTATATATTTTCCCGTAGTTCCAGGGCCTCATAATTCCCTGCTCATGCCGGTTATAAAAACTCAAATATCGTGTTGTTTGAGTTTGATACCTTTTCTGAATCTTTTCAGATTTCTAAAAATATTTTTATTTGTTTCCTGAAAATTATTACTCTAAACTAATTAAGAGTCTAGAGACCATATAGGTTACACAGACTTCATTGATGCTTCCAGTGTTCAATTCTGACACGCATACTCTCTCCAGCAACAAAACTTCACAGTTCAAAGCTCTCGCCTTTGCAGCCACCCAGTTTGACTCTTTTTCTTAAAAACATCATCAACTAATTTGTATGCCTTAATTGGAAATTAAAGCAGTTGCTTTGAAAATTTGACAATGTTAGAAAATTAAACGTCACCAAAACCACATTGAAGGCAAACGGACGTCCGTTAAGTCTGACGCTGATGACGAACAAATCGTGCAAATGGTCACACAAAGTGCCCATAAACGCCAAGACTAAAGCGCAAAGTGGCGCAAAAGTGCGAACTTACATATGCAAATACAAATCTAGATCAGTTGCCGAGCTTAGCAAGTTTGTATTAAATTAAATAATAATAAACTAGAGCATTAGCATTAGAATGAGTTTAAGGTGGTGTTAGACTATGCTTGGTTAATTTTTGGAGTGCTGTAGCTTAAAAAACGCAATATTTACAGAGTTTAGCTTACTTAATATGTGTTTAGCAACTCAATTTTATTATTTTATTTAATTGCTGTTTTAATTCCTTCTTTTTAAAACTAAAAAATTTACCGTTTATAAGAAGAGCGCCTTTGCAATAATCGATATTTGAATGCTAGTTTAAATAATAAGCTAAGCTGATGAGGAAAAATATATAATATAAATATAAAAAGACATAAATAAATGTTAGCATACTCTTCTTTACAGAAGATAAAGGGTGTTTAAACTCCATTTTAAAAACTATAATAAGTACCGAAACACTTTTTTGCCTTGCTATAAATTAATTTTTAAGCCGAATTTAATTTTCTAACTAATAATACGATCAAAATATATATCTTTGAGTATGAAATAAACGTTGCTTAACTCTTCAATATAAAATAATTGAAAGCTTTAAACGGCAATGAAAATTAGTTCAAATAAAATTCCAAGATTTTATGAGCACCTTCAGTAATGTCAATATTTTGATTCCAGAAGCTCAGGTTAGGCGGGTTGGGCATACAAAATTCAAAAACTGTTAGATGATATGAGATAGTTTCACAGAATTGTTACATCTGACTCCACATATATTTAAAGGCATCAGTTTTGTGGGAGTTTAAAGCGTTTAACTTGATAGATAAAAAATTTCAAAATATACACATATATTTTCTAGCTCAGAAATCGAAAAATAAAGTCTGCTAAATTCTCTCTTTAGGAAAAGTCCGAGCTTTGTAAAGAACTGAAACATATTTTGTTGGTCTGTGTAGACACCCAAGTCACTATTTCGGGATCTAATCGGGTTTTGACTAATGAATTGCTAATTTCTAAAATCGGTGATTTCGCGAAATTTTCATGAACCACTTGACGTTGTTTTACCCTTATTTTAGCTAGTTTTACAATGTTGTGTTACTAACTGCACATCTGCGTAGGGATCTAACTAAATTATAGAAGTATAAATTTCGGTTAGCCTTATTTTAATATGTATATTATAGCTCTGAACCTAGAAAAATCGTCGATTAATTCTACTTTAAACCTAAAACTTAAAGTTTTAAAATTATAGAAATGTTTTTCGAGACCATTCGATGGCATAGTGATAGCTTAATATAATCAAAATTTTTTTCAATAATTATAGTATAAAACCTACATCTGATATTTTGTTCAATTTGCTTTTTGGAAAGATGAAATTGCTAACTATTTTTCTAAACCTTAAATAAATTTTTGGTAAATCTTATGTACCTGTATATTCTGAGTCAAGAACTTAAGAAAGGTAAACAAAGAATTTAAATAAAAAAAATGTATCCAAAAGTATTTTTTGTTCTCAAAACAACAAAAAAATATTTAAGCACAACAACTCAACCTTTTATTGCTGCTCACGCCAACTGCTAACAGCATACTAAATGTCAATATTTGAATATAAATTTCGTTAATTCGTGTATTTTGTGTGTCTAAGCTGATTTTGTAGTGTAGTCGGGCGCATTAAATTTGAGACACAATTTCTTGTTGATATTTGAGAATTTTCGCTTTATGACACACATATCGACTTACCAAAGAAGCAACTATTTTTTTTTAAATATACATATATGTTTGCCGCTTGCCTGTTGTGATACATAAAAGTGGAAGTTTATTAGATGATTATATTGTTGATTTAAAAAGATTGCATTAAATTTTATGACATTTCAGAGACGCAAGCGCAGCAAAAGGAATATAAAAAAAAATCGTTCAAGCTGCAGCGCAGCGCTACCAGCTTGCTCTATTGCTGCGCTCATACTTAACATATATGGTATTTTATTATTTTCAGCGCTAATTTTTATCGCTATATTTTTGAAAGACAGCTAATTTTAGCTATCAATAAATTTTAATTTATTCCTGTTTCACTTAAATATTTTTATTTTTTATCCGTTTTTTGTTTTGTTTTGCCCGCCAGTTCGCTTGAGTTGCTCCACTTGTCGCACAGTGCTGCCATACGCAAATGAGCAATATTTTTTCAAATCAAGAACAATGCGGTTAATTTTTGCCGCTCATAAATATCACTGCACATACACGCAAACAGTTATGGCTATAACCGTATTGCCCTGAGCTAGGCGCTCTTTTATGTACGTGTGTGCGCGTGTTAGGTTTATTTGTGTGTCCGCGCATATTTGCTAATTAAAATGCTGGTGCTACACATTAAATTAAATTTATAGCCGCAGATGCTGTGCGGTTTTAGTTAAATGAACTAAAATGACAGGTTAGTTATAAAATCACTTGATTTGTTAGCCAAAGTGGAACGAAACATATATCGTTTTAAGATCTGTTATTTAATGTTAGTGAGCACATAACAGTACATGTTTGAGTGTATGTGT
This sequence comes from Bactrocera tryoni, assembly GCF_016617805.1. Lineage (NCBI taxonomy): Eukaryota > Metazoa > Arthropoda > Insecta > Diptera > Tephritidae > Bactrocera > Bactrocera tryoni. The sequence continues at coordinate 698,568 of NW_024396545.1, forward strand.
AAACGGTTCGGTTTAGTTAATCTCAGATTAGTGTATGCAAATCCTATTAATTATTTACATTTTTTAGTCTGTTGTCTCAATTTATGACTGCTGTTGAAGTTAAGGAACAAATAAAAAAGTAACTAAACTTACCAAAATACGAAAAAATAGTGTAATAGAAATTAAAAAAAAAAAATATTTTTTTATTTTTGGGTTGTAGGTATTTATAAAGCGTTAAAACTTTAAAGAAAGTAAATTTTTCACAAAGTAAAAATAATTTACATATAAAATAGCTAAAGAAATAAAAAATTTTAAAATAAAAAATATTAAAAAAGTTAAATCCAGTAAATACCCAAAAAAAAAATTAAAATTTACAAATAAATTGAAAATATATTTATAAAATATTTTTTTATGATATGATTTATGGTATTTGTTAAGCGCCATGTAAACTAATGATGTATTTGCTCTATACATCAAGAAATTAAAAATATTACATAAAATATATAAGAAAATGTATACAAATAAAAAACTTATACTTAATTTTCTCCATTTTTTCATATTTCAGTTATTTATTAAGTGTTAAATAAAAAATATATAAGTAGAATTACAAATAACGGCAACATTATATTCTCCCTTGCTTCACATTTTAACTAACCCTACATACGTGCAACTAAACGCTTAAATTTAAATTGCTTTTTTTGTTTAAATTTTTTCTCAGTCAATATGTTTTTGTTTATATTTTTTAAACTTAATTTTTATAAACCTTAACACAACCTCAGTGCAAACTTGATTATAATTTTTAATAAAGAAAAAAATAAAAATAATTTATTAAAACCAAATTATTGTGGGTATAACAGCGACTGTAAAGAAACATTAAATATTTAACTTTTACTCATAAAAATAAATTATTAAATATTTTAGTATTGGTTAACATAAATAATTTTGTTAAATCTCCTTAAAGTTCTCGAAGTAACGTATCAAGTTTTTCCAATTTTACATAGTTAATATACGGTAAATATTCCATTTTGTGATATAATTTATATTCAAGCCTTTGATGAAATTGTTTCTCACAGATAAAGAAACATTTTTGCGAAAATAGTAATTATACTGCTTCTCTAAAACGATGAGCGTTAATTCAATTAAAATGATCTATTCTAAATAACAAAATTAAATCGATTTATTTCATTTTTAATTTAATAAAATATTTCTATTTACTTTTGAAAGGCTAAAGAACGAAACTTTTTATAACTACATACATATGTAATTCCTTTAAGGGAGGGGGTAGGGCCTTCAAGGTAAAAAAAAACACTTTTTTGTGAATTTATTTCTCAAATCTGGATTGGGTAATTTTATTCGGACCATTTGTATATTATAGAGCACACTTTTGACAATCTTGGGTAATTTTTTCATGTAGAAATATTGAAGCATAAGCCGGTAACAGAGCTTCTCCCATAACGACTTCAGAAAAAAAGACTTTGCGGTGTTCACCATAACTCGGCTGAAAATAATCCGAAAATAAAAAAATAAGAAAAAATTAGTTAAACTATAAACAAGTCTTTTACCCAACGTTCTCTGACCATTTTTTTTTTTTGCATTCACCTAAAGTGTAACTGCCTCTAACATCACAATCGCAAAATGACTGTAAGCTAGAGTAATCTACCCGAACCTTGTTTGGTTCGTCCACAGTAAATTTGCTAAGGATCATCACCTAATCAAATACATATTTAGCGATTTTATAGAGAATATACAAAACAACATATATGGAAAGATCAACTAAGTGTAAATATCTGCCATATAAACGAAACGTAGAAAATGAACTTCCTCAGGTATATTATATAATAAGAAAACTCTTTGATGGTGTTCATACTTTTACCATTTCTCATTTTTCTTATTATATATATATTTTTTTTGCTTTTTATATCCTTATTCTATTATTCTTTATTGGCGTAGACACTGCTCATATGGTTATAACCGAGTTTACAACAGCGCGCCAGTCGTTTTTCCTTTTCGCTGTTTGGCGCCAATTGGAGATTGCAACCATAGCCAGGTCCTCCTTCACCTGTTTTCCACCCAAAAGGAAATACCATAGACCATAAAGTATATGTATATGTATATAAATTATTAGCTGAGTGGATTAACCATACAAAAGCGAACCAGTCCGGCTTTTGAGATATCGACCTGAAAATGTGTACCTTTTCCATTTTCAACAAAGAACTGCTCGTTTATCGATATCGGCCTACTGTAGCGTATAGCTGCCATAAAAACTGAACTATCGAAATCAAGTGTATCTATGGAGAACTTTTTAATTTGGTGAGTTATTTTCACGAAATTTTGCGTGGATCTTTGTTCAAAGCGTTGGTGTAGTTTCCGAAAAAATTGCCCATAGCAAGTCACTATAACATACAGCTGCCATACAATAGACCAATCAAAGTTCTTCTAAGGAATATTTTGTGTTTGTGAAAGGTACTATAGCTTTGTTGCACCCGAAGTTAATGTTTTTTTAATTGATTTTGACTGATTTTTTATTTGAATTCATTGTTAAAGGGAAAATATTAAGTGAGAGTGAATAACTTGGCATACATATATAAAATTTTTTATAAAAGACTTAAGAAACGAACTCGATGACTAATAAATACTATATTTCAAATTTTCTTCAAAAAATTTTTTTTTCAGATTTTTTTTTTATAAATGCGTAATTTTATATTTAAATACTCTTGTAAATAACAGTTCCTTTTATCTCAACGATTGTTCAAGAAAATTAAAAAAAAATTAAAAAAAGCTTCACTTATCATTAATGACTTTTAAAATAGTTAAAGCAATGATATACAAGTATGCATACAAAGCGAAAAGTGAGAAGTTCCTATAATGAATGCGAAAAAGGTATGCAAGTGCAGAGAAATGTATTTTTCTTAAACAAAAAAAACAAATTAAAATAGAAATATATGCAAACTAAAGGCCATTTTAATTATTTTCAAACCCTTGCGGTTTATAAGATTATTCGATTTTTTTTTAATATAATTTTTTTTTGAATGTAACAAGCAATAATTGCTTGAATATTCTAAATATTTAGTAAAGCTAGCTTAAAAAAAAGCGCTAGAAATTATCTTGCTATTGCTTCGAAACACTATTTCGCTATATTTTTTTCTCTGCTCGTCTTTTAACATATAGAACATACAGGATTGTGACCACATCCATTTTCTTTCAAATATGCGCTCTGTCCATGAGTAACTGCACGCATAGCAAATGCAATTGAGCACTTGTCGACAGCAGTACATCACCGTGCGCTGGAAACGGAATATCAAATTTGCCAACAAACAACAACAATAAAAGCGTAGACAACTTAGCAGACAGTTGACTAAGAAAAACGATCGCAGCAGCAAACCTCCCTTTTGGAGTTGACTAAAAAGAAGAAACTAGCAACAACAAAACTTTTACAACATATAAAATAAACGCGCACATACCAAACGCATGATCGTTGCAACAGCCATCTACGAATCCTTGTTGTTGTTGTTATAGCAGGCATGGCTGCATACACTGACGACCAACGACGAGCGCGCTGCGTACATTTCTAATTGCGAGTTAATTGCCAACATCAATTCACTACTCTAATTGAGTTATCATCCTTAACGTCGTGCAGAGCATGCGCAAACACAAACACACACTTACAGGCATATGTAGGTAAGCGGAATAAAAGCTTGTGGAGTAAATGCGCATTGTAGGCGACTCCAATGTGCGCTGCAGGCACTTAAGGTCTGGATGCTGCACGGCAATCAGTGACTCTGGCTGCAGTGCGGCATAGAGGCAGTGGCGGAGTGTAGAAAACCAATAGGGCGGTGGACAAAGCGGTGTGGCATGCCAACATGTGCTGGCTAATGTTGCATGCGAGTTTTGGATTTTTGCGTTAAGCGTTTGCGGTGGTTGACGATACTCAGAGCGGCGGCAACAAATGCGCTTGTTGTTGCGCTATCGCTTTGCACATGCCATGCCAGCAAATATGCTATGCCATGCCATGCCATGCCATGCTATGCTGTACTATGCTATGTTTTTGTATGATCTGTCTTGCCACAGCTGACTGCAGCAGCCACTCAATTGGCTTAGCGTTCGCCGCCCAGTTGCGGTCGCCCCTTGTTACAACAGTCGTTTGTTAATTGTTTGTTGCTGTTGTTATTGCTGTCGTCTAACCAATATGCGTGTTGCATTTGCCTCCTCAACTCGTTTTATATTCGCTTTCTTGCTTTACGCGCCGCTGACATGCGAGCCATGCTTTCGTGTTATTTTTGTTGTTGTTGCCTACATTGCGCCTGCTCTATTACTTAGCGCGGCCACGTACAACAATTTGCCGTTGCAGTCACAACAAAATAAAGTAATTACAGCATGTTTTATTTTATTTTTGTTGTTGTTGCCGTTTAAATGTTGCTTACACTAAAATGTACTTTACACATAAATAAATATTGTTTGCGGCTTTTAATTGAAAAATTGCGCGCGGCAGCCACTTTCTTTCTTTGACATGCTGCAGTGAGGCTGTGTAGTGTTTTGCGCAAATGTAACTGTATGCGTGTATATTTAGTCATGTATAGGCATGCGTGTTTGATCTCGTGCGTTTCTGCTTGCGCTTTATCCGCTTTGGAGTTTAATAGTTTTTAAGCGCGAGCATTTGTTAGCGATTAAATTAAGCATTTGTAGCCTCATAATGAGTACTAGTTTGCTGCTGGGTCATAAATTATAATATGAATTATAATATAGTAGTTGCATTTAAGGGGTCATGAAAAACTATCTTGTTTTTAAAATTTACTTTGAGGGTAAGGTATTAAGAATCATTTTCGATATTTTACTAATTAGGTTTAAAAAAAATTGTTGACTTTGATAATTTAATGCGAATGGCGGCCACTGAGTCAATCTGAGTAATCGCCTTTTTACAGCAGGCCTTCAACGGTAGATCCTCAAGATATCCGAGGAGAAATGGAAAAAAAGCATTTTAATCTACATATAATAGTTTCCAGAAGAGTATGTGTGATTCCAGCTACACATCTAGTTTCTTGTACATTGGCGGGGTTGTAAGAACATACACAATTTTAGACTGAAAAACTGAGCACCAAGTTGTTTATAAGAAAAATGCAATAACAACTTATCATTTAAACTTTACTAAAGAATATTAGGATAGATTTGTAGGAGAAATTTATAGAGAATGGATAAAGTACTTTTCGAAAACTATCGGCGAATGATATAAAAACTGCTGTTTCGATAAATAGGCATTTGAAATTTTATTTGCTGAATCCTATTGACCCGAATGTTTCTAACACAGTGCATTGTTTACAAAAAAAAAATATACTTTTAATATTCCCACTATTGATTTATGCTACCAGTACCTCAAAGTGTACTTTAGGCTGAGGCAAAAACGCTTCAGATATGTTGAACGGAATTTTTAGTTATCATCAAGACATTTGAATATGTTCGGACAAGAATATTTGTGCTTAGTGACAGTAGAGCCGCACCTCTGCTCAAAATCAATAGAAACCCTTACACATAAAACCAAAACAATGAAGAAACATGGGGAAAAAGAGAAGCAACCCTTCACCTTACTCTTTATTTAACAAATTTTCAAAAATCGCTAGCAATCCTTATTCTAATTAAAAATGTAAAATTATTGTTATATTAAATAACACATTTTATTTATCGGATAGTGATGAGAATTTTTGAAAACACTTTAACAGAATGTAAGGTGAAGAGGTCCTTGCGGTCTTCTAGATATCATATTAGTAGGAATACTACTTAATTAATTACACAGTACAACAGCTAATCTGGGGGGTGAGAAATTCCAAGTCAGGGTGATGGTACTAGGTCAGTATAGTAAAACCCTCAAAGGGTTTGGCGTTCGTATGTGTCAGTTTTTTTTTATGACCTTTTAAATTTTTTCCTTATCTCGATGTTTTTTCTCTTAGTTGTAACTTTTTGGCAAAAACGTAGTTTAACATAAAAAAACAAAAAAAAACTACGTTTTTGCCAAAATGTTACCATCACCCTGACCTGGAATTTCTCACCCCCCCGACAATAATCCCAAAAATGTTCTACAGTGTTATATTTATGTTGGTTAATAGCAATAGCGAAACTAACTTATTTCATATTTAAATTTTGTCTAGTAAACTGACATGCACTATAATATATTATTATTATTATTCAAAAGACCTTAATCCCAAAATTTCAGTTTGATAGATATTTGCGTCATACTATAAATAAATTAAAAATCATTAAATTCACGTTGTTGTCATAAATAATTACCCACATGGAGACAAATATGACACGAATGACAACGACAGTTGTAATCATTGGTTTTGTCACAAATAAATTGAAATTTTAGGAATATCCTACGACTCATGGTCTATTGTGCCCTTTTTGACATAAATTCCAAATAATTCAATTGACATTAGATTGAATACCTTCAGTTCGGGTAACAATTAGAAACAAATGGCATACTTTCTTTGACTGAATATCATTCAATTCGACGGAAAATCACCTAAAAGCTTTTATTTTTTTCTTTAAAGTCTTTATACAATATACGAATAGTGAACTTTCTACCCATAAATTTGATATATGAATCAACTTTTTACTGTTAACTTTAGGTAAGATAGCTGATATAGAGAGGACGCACGTGGACTGCTATATGTAATCCTTTGTGAAGCCATAGAAAAGAAGAGCTGCTGCATTAGAAGTTATAAATTAGCAAAACGCTAAGAAGTTAATACAAATCTGCATAGGCGTTTAGACCCATTCCCGCCATTTTGGTGGGATGTCTGAAATTTTGTGCTCCCAAGTGTTTAAGTCTGGACCTCCAAAACTCGGGAAAGTCAAGAAGGAAGTGTTGAGTTTTTTCCACCTCATCTTCTTCTACGCAGCTTTTGCCGACGGCGTCTGGTAAAATTGCCAGCCTTACAACATGGACACCAATAGTGCAATGATTTATTAAAATCCGCATAAATAGGGAGAGGCTAGCCGTCATGAAGCAAAAGAGATCACTAGATCAGGCGAAAAGGCTTTTTCGGCAGCGCATGTACCGATGGTGACCCACTCCAATTCTACTGTTAGGGGTCTAGAGTGCCTTTCCCTGCTAGTTCATCAAATTTGCAACTTTCTGCGATTCCGCTCTGGTTTGGAACCACTACCAGTCTGATTACAAAGACACTCGTTGCTATTGATATCGAGGTTAAGCACTACATGACTAACCATGGACACACTGTTAATGAGTTCAAAGCTAGTATCGCCGTTCTGCTATCTTGCTTTCTCACTTCTCCGAAGTAGGCTGCATTCCGGAATAGTAAACCTACGGCTACCTTAATGGCTGCGACCTGATCTTGGAAAAGACTTACTTTGAAAACAAAAATATTTTCTTTTATCATATAAATATAAACATAAATTTAGTGCAGTATTTTTGTATTTATATGTACATTATGTGAAAATTGTTTGCTTATACTTTAAGAAATGCTTTCCTAAATACTTCTGCATCATATTACTTAAAAAGCAGAAATTAAATTAATTAGCTTAAAAAAATTATCACACATAATGCAAGCCTCACACATATTTGTGGGTACTTGTTGTAATTTGCGACTAACCTACTTAAAAGCATATTAGCAACAATCAGAGACGCCAAACCACTTACACTTGACCTCAACCTTGAAAAGCAGTAAAATTTTTACAAAACATACAAATGCATATATGTATGTACATATGTACCTATGTATATATGTACATATAGTATATCTGTAAATCCACATCAGTATAAAAGGGAATCCAAAGCAGCAACAGTAGCAGACAGCAACAAATACACACAACGCCATTAAAGCGTTACGCCTGAGTTGCCTAAGAAAATTATTGCAATTACCGACGCCCAAAGCAACAAAGAAACGAAAAGGCGGCAAAAACTTTGTTTGAAAATGAAAACGAAAAGTGTAACAACTTAACGCATTACGCCCGCTGTGTTACGTCTGTGTGTACATCTATGTTGAGTTTATGCAAATAAAAGGAATTGAGCATAGCGGAATATGTAGAACTTGTTTTTTGTTGTTTTTTATTTTAACTAATAGCTGCATTACAGTTTTCTGCTGTTATAACCCACAAGTTATGACACACGTACGAATGAAAATTTCGACAGTCATGGAAGCTGGCGTTAAACCTGATTGACTGACTGACTTCTACACTTTTGTTGAAAGGTCTTTACTGTCTGCCGTTGTGTCAGTGAAGTTCTGCTTAGCTGTAAAATAAGATAAGCATAAATAAAGTAAATGATAACATAGAAATAAGAATTCTCTATGATTGGAATTTGCAGTGATACAGCTCAGTTTGAGTTGAATTCTGGTGATTGAGAAGAATCCGTGAAATTTTCTTTTGACAAGCGCAACAAAATTTTACCAAAAGAGACAAATTGGTATTTGAGAGGTGTTACCTCTGTTGAAAACGAAACATTTTCCAATTACAAAATTTTTTCTCGATAATATAAATCTTAGTATTTTCGATTTAATGGATTCGACATACTCATTAGTCAATCAGTTTAATGTACGCCAGTTGAGAAATTAGCAAAAAATATTTTTAATGAAAAAATTACTAAAACTGATCGAACATTGTATTTTTTTTCCAAAAGTTTATAAAAGTTCAATATTTGTGAACGAAATTCTTTCTCGTTTTATATGAAAATTAAGCATAATTGAATTGAGTCTCACAATCCCTTGCATATGCAAAGTATAAGTTTCTAGTTTCTACTAAACTTTGGAGGAGAAATTTGTATGCAATATCTCGGTGTTCGGAAGGCTAGAGTGAAATATTAAAAACATATATTTTGAGATCTCATCATGACCCATATATGTATGTTCAAAATTAGGTACCCATTTTCGTCACTAAAGAATTGCTTCCAGGAATTAGTAATTAGTATCTTCGACCAAATACATCACAATTATTGTTGACTAATATATTTTAGAGAACATGCCTCTCAGTTATCTGAAAGCTCTGAATGATACATTTACTCATTTATCGACTCTTGTTATAGCCATTGAGGGAAGAGAATTTTCGCCCAGAATCATAAATCTTCGGGCAAAAAACAGTTTGAAAGCCATTACAAAACTAACTTTATAGTCGCAGTTAAGTTAAAAGTTAAAATATTTTATATTCTATGATTTTGGATGTATTCATATAGTTTTTCGTAAACATCAATCATAAGATTTAAAAGTAATGTCCGCAATGAATATAAATAGAACTATATAATGAAGACAGTCAATTTGGCAACAAAAATTTATGCAGGAGATTTTTTGACGATTTAAAGAAAAGCAATAAACATTTTTCTTGAAAGAAGTTTCAATTCAGAAAGTTTTTGCCACGAACTATTACTAAAAAGACCTTGTTTTAAGCTTTTATAGTTTTGAACTCTCTTTATGTACTAAACTTATCATTTTCTAAAGAAGAAACAGAAATGAGTGTTTTAGCTAGTAATTGCATGACTGAAATAAAAAACTGATCAAAAGAACTTAGAAATTTGGAAAATAGCTCATATGTGATCAATTGCTGGCCAGAAGGCAATGAAAGTGTTTACTAAGAATTATTAGCACCAAACATTAATGAAATTTTTTCCTCTGCTTTAAAAAAAGAGGCTGAATAGTGTTATAAATTTTGGGTCACACTTCAGACTTCTCAGTTTTTCAATCAAATTGGACTAGAATATTTACTTAGCATTCACCAGTTAATTTTATGCTTAAAATACACTAGCACCAAATTTTTTAAATACTTACCTAGTTTTAGTTTAGTTAGCCGCCTCACTACTTTTCAGCGATTTATGCTCTGTTAGCTACCAAAATAACTTGCCAACATTAAATTTAACAAGTCAGTACTTCGGTAGCGATTTATATACTAAACTGTGTATATATGTGTGTGTTTGTGTGTGCGTAGTTAAGATCTCTGCCGGCCGCTTAACAGTTGCGTATACAACACGGGCATCCGCCGCGCGTCAACTTCCGCTACTAAGTACGGCTGCCCTTCATTACCGACGCTGCGCTGCACAAACATTTGTACTATCAATGCAATAAATGCGATTTTATTTTCAGCTTTTTTTCCACACATTGCCGTTGTTTTTTTGTTTTTGTTGAGCTTAGTTTATGCGCCAGCCGAGCACTTAAATAATAGCAGTTTAATAGTCATTGTTATTACAATTTGTTGTTGCTTGCGTTTTGTTGCGGCGCTTCCTTCTATTGTTACTTCTGCGCTTTGTTGTTGTTTATTATTGCAAGTTGTCTTTTGAACTATAAAAGCACTCAAGTGTACGATTTTTGTCAAGGTTAAAGCGTTAGACGCACCAAGCGTTTGACTTGAGCTGTTTTGGATTTTCGTTTGGATGTGTGTTCATGCTTGTTGTTGGCGCTTTGTGCTTGCTGATTTTTTGGCAAGCAACAAGTCTTATTTGCGGCTATTCTAGCTAGTCTCTTTTACTTCATTTCTCGTGTTTTGCTAAGTAATGTTTGGTTTTCGGTTCTAGTTGGTTGATAAACACAGCATTTGCCAGTTGTAATTGCTATAAATAAAGCATGCCGAACTGCTTGAAAAAAACTGAAAATGATTGCAGCAACTCGCTGGTGGAGCCAAGGCAGCCGTGCTCATTTGTTTTCGCTGTTAGCAGTTGTGACCACCGAATTTCCATTAAAAAAGCCGCAAATGCAATAAATAATTGCAGTTTGGGCGGCACTTTGCTCTGTTGCTACGTGCTCTTTTTTGTACAATCACTTGAGGTTTATGCGCAATGAGCACTGATGACATGGATATTAACATATTTTGAGGATATGTGGTTTAATTGCTTACAAATCTTGTAGACTGGTAGCACAAAAAGCATACCAAGAAACTATATACGAAAGCATTTGATTTCTTCTTCATAAAAACATTTAAAAACGAAAATTTTTAACAGCCTTTGAAGCTTTTTTGTCTCTTTTTTCATATTAAGTGTTTTAGACTATTATTAGAATATTTGAGTACTTTTTCACTGAAAATTATAAAACCAAAATATTTTGACATCAAATTGTTTTTTAATTTTTTAATCAAACAAGAATAATATAATATTTATTTATTTTATTTCTTACTATTACATACGTCTGAACCAAACGGCTCTTTTCTTGTTGAAAAAAAAAACCTATTTTTGATTGTTTAGAAGCCTTTTTCTTTCTCTCTTTTGTTTTCCGCTTATAATGTTAACCCAGTACTTTTCTATGAGCTTAGGGGCCGAAAATGTCTGAGTTTTTTTCTAGAAACTTTTTATGTTCTTTAATTTTTGCAATAAAATATAATGATGTTGTGTAAGGCGTAGTAAAATTTTTACAGTCCATCCCGAATTTATCAATATAGTGTAGAAATTGTAATTTAAAAATTCTTTAATCCTAGAAAAAATTTAAATCATACAGTAAATTTTTTAAAATTTAAGTTATTGTACGCAAAACTAATATTTAGCATTAATTATTAATAAATCATGGAAATAAGAACAAATTACAATATTAATTTACAGATCACATAGTATAGAAATTATTATAATATGACGTTTATTTTTTATTTCAATATTAAATAATGAAAAAAAATCCAAACTTAAAATAAAAGATTTTACCCGTTAACCAAAGTCTTTTATACAAAAAATTAATAAAAAGTTTGTTTCTTAAATCTTTTTACGAAACTAATTAAAAAGTTCGTTGCTTAAGTCTATAATTGAATTGACCAATCATATCAAACCAGGTTCGGTGCTTAAGTCTTTTCCTTAAATCAACCAAACAATCAGGCAAGCAAGTTCGTCGCATAAGTCTTTCTCTAAATCAACCAAATAATCAGCCTATCAAGTTCGTCGCGTAAGTCTTTCATTTAAAACAGTTCAGTTGCTATGTGCGCCAATTCACGCGTAAACTTCTTCAAAGCAACAACTTATGGCAAGTGCCGCAATTTCCACACACACAAACACCGCTGGCAACTAATGTGTGCAACTAGAACCGCGGGAATCGCAATTACAAAGCACTTGCCAGCTAATAGGCGCACATTTTTCACATGCAACAACATTACTAGTGCAAAGATAACCTGAGAGAGCCAAAGGAAAAAATTGCCATCAAAAGCAAAACTAGCCAGATCATTAAGGTGCACTAAAACCAAGCTGGTTTGGTTATTACCTCTGCCTCCAAAGCAGACGGCGCATGACACTTGCGGCAAAGAGTTTGCGAAATGCACACACACACACACACACACACAAATGTAGTGGCGTGGCTTTCGCATGCTTGCAGCTAAACAAATTAATACAATTTAACTTAAATTTATTTGGTCAAATCACAATATTTCGCGAACATTGCACGTTGAATATTTGTTTTCCACGCCGTAAATGTCCTTCCCAAACGACCGCCAAATTGCTGATGGCTGTTTGTTGTTGCTGTAGTGGCACTTGTTTCACTGTTGGTTTCACTAGTCTGCCGCATGTTGTGCTTGCTTTTGTTGTTGGTGTTTTTGTGAAAGCAGTTGCTGTCATATATATTGTTAGTTTATTTGTTCATATTTTTGTTGTCTTTGTTACTTTTTGATTTGTTGTTGCTGTTGTTGGACTTTTTTGCTGTAATTGTTGTTGTTGTTGTTGAAGTTCCTACCGTGGTTCGAGTAATTTTAGTTATATTTTTGCTATAATTGTTGTTGTTATTTTCTATATTTCTTGCTGTTGTTGTGATAATTGCCGCGTGTCAAATTCAGCCAGCACAAAGACAAATTCGCTTACAAGCGTGCAGCGCGCAGCGCGCACTTGGTCGCCGCCTCACTATTACTCCACTACTCAATACGCTGCAGTCGCTCGAAATTAGTTTGTCAGTTTTCAAGCGAACACCCGCTCGCCGCTCTTGTGTGCTCTACATGGAGTCATTCATGGTAATGATGCCAAGCAATCGCGACCGCAGCGCACCATTTTTGCTCGCTTAAGAATGAGTGGAGATTTGTTGGCAATAAATACGCGTGCACTGTCATACAACAAAATAAATGAATGTGCACATATTTATACACAAACAAATATGTATGCACTTATGCACAAGTATACAAACATTCATATGTACATGTATTTGTATATAGAAACCTACATGTTACATACACATCGCTACCCACATTTGGTTCTATATGCCAACAGCCATGCAAGTTCGTCGCTTAAGTCTTTCGTTGCCTCATCACTGCGCCTGTTGATGAGTCTATTTCGTTTGGCCGAAAACTAATGATGATTACGTTCGCCTAAGTTAAAATAGTTTTGCCTCTACATTGTTGCTATTGTTTGTGTAATTACTTTTAGCGCTAGTTCTTGTCCATGTGCTCTCTTTTATTTTTGAGCGCTTTTCTTTGCGCACGCATTTGCACTATTTATAATCGTCTTGTCAGTTGTGAGCGCTCGTTCAGCTGGCTACTGCTGTACTTGATATAGTACTTGGTTAGTATATAACTTCCTGAAGGGCTTCCTGGTTAAAGGCTGCGGCAGAGTTATGCAGTGCATCACCTATGAGTCGGAGTGGAATGGTTTGCTTTCTATACTTTTCCAAGGGTACTTAAGGTAGCTGAAGATCAATGGGTTTGTACAGTGAAACTAAACTAATCAGTGTTGGTTGAAATTTGTGTGATTTATGAGGTAGGTCAACTTTGCAGCTAGTAGATTTGTTAAATATTCCAAGTTGGCTAGAATTCTAAAATTTTGGAAGGAAGCTCATACATTTTTCTACTCAATTTAGAGTTTAATATGTATATATATAATAAATAAATAAATATATTAAAATTCTAAATTCTAAAGGTGAAGGGCAAGAAAACTAGCCATCGTTTTTTCTCGACTATATTTCACTTATAGCACTAGGATAATTTTATGTATAAATTGATAAATGTTGATTAATATGTTCCTTACAGATATTTCTTGAAGACATTTTTATAACTATAATATGTTATGTTTGAATTAAGGCACACCAATGCCCTTATACAAAGGCTTAGACTATCTACTTACAATACGGTCTTTTCTCACCATAGAAGTTCACACATATATTGCTGCCTATATTTTCTTCTTACTTTTATTAATGATCACTTTTAACGTCTCTCTGCTTGCCAGTAGAAGTCGGTGAATGACTGATGTGTCATTAAATATCCTTCTTAAAAATTTCTGGGACTATATACGTTGTACACATTTACGTGATATGAATAACATAAAGTAACTTAAAATAAATTTTTCGATTTTTGTTAAGTTCAGTAAACATCATAGGCCTAAGAGAACCTCGAATAGTTTATTTTCACTCCCATTGCACCGAATAATTTGTCGGCCTAACTCTGGTTTAGCATATACAGTGTTAGGTCAGTTTTTCGCGTAAAAAATTTATTACTCCAAAACTCATCTTGATATATTTTGAAATTGCACGAAAACGAAAAAGTTTAGCAGTATCTTAAAAAACAGCACTACTCTACACCCTTCGATTTCTTATTAAATTTTAACTGCTTAGCGCGTAGTGTCTTTAATTTGACTTAATAGATGATCCTGGCTTATCAAGGCCAGGGAGCCCTTGCTTGAAAATAAGAGAGCTTAATTATTACTTTAAAAATTCTTCATAAGGAGTTAAATTTTAATAGGTTACTGAAGAATTCCTTCGACCTTAAAAATAATTTAGGTATTTTTTAAATTCAAAAATGGTCCCATATTAAAAAAAAATAAATTTAAGCTTTACAAATAATGTACTATTTGTTAATTTTTTGAAATCACATCGCTGCATTTCGTCAAGATTTTCCCAAATAATTATTTCATTTATAATACTTATCTTTCATTAAGAAAGAATTCCTATTCGAATTTTTAGATTTCTGTTAAGTTCAGTAAAATTCATAGGTATAATAGAAGCTCGAGTAGTTTAATTAATTTTTCCACCATCTGGTAGCACAGTGTGCCAATAATCAGATACGAAATCACAATCTGCTCATCACACCGCTAGAATGCGCTCAAAATCCACCACAAAAGCAATAATAACAAATTAAATGCAATTGAATTGAATTGTTACGCCACGAAGATCGCCACAACATGATTAAGCATTATTTATTCGTGTGCTTGTTGTTGTAAGTTTTTGCATTTTCGTATTATTTGCTGCTGTCGCTTGTGTGTTGCGGTGTAATTGTTTTTGCATTAAAATGGCACCAGCTTAGTCGCTTCATCGATTTAACAATTTGTAACTGAAACGAATGGCAGCGGCAGCGGCTAACTAAAATCGCCGCGATCATCGCGCCGTGATCGATGCACAAATAAATCTAACTATAAACACACACACACACAGAACTGAGAACCAGCTTTTATTGTTGTAGCTGGTGTGTTGGTATGTAAAATAATTTCAACTCATTAAACAATTGTTGTTTGTCATTTTGTTGCCATTTATGTGCGCGCTATTTAGTTACAAGTAGTAAGGGGGGGGGTAAGCGAGCAACAGCAGACCACTCAGATAGCAGAGGCTATTGGATAAATATAGCTGTGTATATATTAATACGACAATACATATATTTGTATATATATATTTATATTGTTACTGCACAATTTGAGTTTAGCCGCTTCCATACCTTTTTTAGTGCGGGCTAATCACTTGCCACTACTCTGATATTGCTGCAGTTTTCTTGTTGTTATTGTTGGCATATAACAATATATTATTTTCACTGCATATTTTGCATGGAATTTAACATTGAATGTGATTGGTTGGGTTTTAAATTGTGTATAGCGCGCATGCAGCGAAATTAGATTTAGATTTAGATTTGTCTGTGTATTTTTTTGTTGGACTGTTGTTCACTTCACTAGTTATTTGGTTCGTCACTGCGCAACACGCCCAGCAACTAAATATTTGCGTAATTAGCCACGACAGCAATTGCCATTTCGAATGTCGCTTTGCTTGCATTTAGTATATTTGTTATTGTTGACTACTGCTCATCTGCTGTGCTCAAGGTGAAATAAATGTGATTTATTGGCTCAATAATTATGATGGGTAGGGATGTTCAGTAGCAAAGTTAACTTCTCTTTAATGAACATATGAAATATATTAGTTATCGCACGGGCAAGTACATAGCTTAAGTCTTTGCATTGAAGCAACTAAGCAAACAGGCAATCAAGTTCATTGCATAAGTCTTTCATATGTAACATGAGGAGTATATTTTTACAGAGACTAGAGTTTGATAAATAATTCTGTAACTACTAGACAAGAATTTGAAAAAAAATAAACTTTTTTATTTAGTTTTTTTTTAACTTTATATTTTTGTGAAAGAACTTTAATAAAATGTATTGAGCAGAAAGCTCACTCACATATGACGAAAAAATATTATTTATTGTTATTAATTTGGGGAATAATTCAATTAAAAACTGGCTGAGAAATAAAAATAAATGAATATTTTTACATTTATTTGAGGAGCCACTGCAGTTATATTTTTTATTATAAGTCTCTATATAAACTCATTGAGGCATCTTCTAAAGTGCCTAAAAGGCAACACGATCGTGAATTTATAAAAAAAATCTATAAAAAACCTTCAAAACTAATACTGCGTTATGAAAGTTTTTTAAGTTTGGTTAATAACTTGAATATAATTTTGTTGCATTATGTCAGACAATCGATTTAAATATAATTTTTGCAAAGTAATAATAAGTTTTACTCTAAGTACTGAGTACCTGGTCGAAATTTTCTTTTAACTCACCTGATGTTTGTGGAAATAGAATCGAGTTCGGCGATCGCTTCTCCTTTGAGAAATCCTTAACTCACTTTATTTGGTTCAAATTCGCTTAAACATTAATTTTTGATCATATAGCTACCTCTTACCAGGGTAGAGTTTACCAATAAATGAAGTACTTTACTCTCCATAAGGATAATTTCTTTAGTTGTTGATGGAAACACAATTTAACTTATTAACTATTGTTTGACACTAAATTTAAAAATATTTGTGGAGCATATATACACTAGGCATCAAATGGAAGTATAAATGTAATATATACTGGCAACCTCAGATCATTTACTGACTTCCTACATTTTTGCTTAAAAATAAATTCATAAAGCATTTTATGTAGATGTACCGTTATGTAAATAAACAGTTGGAGTAATATTTGCACTTATTATTTAGACGCAAAATATATTTACGACAGCGAAAGTGATTAGTCTGCGCTGGTGAGCCTATGAGTGCGCGTCAAATGAAAAAATAATTTCAGTTTTGGTTCATTTCTTTCAAGGTAAAATTGAATTTTACTAAAGATTTACGACATTTGTATTTGCTATGGGAATTTCCGTTATGGTCAAACATTTTTTTGATCAGTTCTTAGTAAAAAACGTAAAAAAATTTAAGAGAACCGGATCTTAATTGTAGAAGATGGGAAGAGGGGTGAAACGTAACAATATATGAAAAATATTCCACTTCGATCAGAGAGGCAAGGAGAAAGATTTTTGAATACTCCAAGAGAAGGAACATATGTTCCAGACTCAATACGGTGGAGGTCCAAAGTCCAAAATTTTTGTACACGCTGAGCGACTTGTACGAAAAAAAGCTCCTGAAAACCTTGTCATTTTATCGCGGGAGTTGATTGAAAGTTTTGGTTTGAATGTTTCCATTGGTACAATGCAAAGGAAACTTCGAACATCTGGTTTTAAAAATTATGTCATAAAAAATTACCTATGTTTTCCATTTCGAGTAGGAAAGAAAAGACTAGAGTTTGCCAACCACATTTTGAGATAAAGTAATTTGGTCCGATGAATTCAAATCTGAGTTACGGAGTTAAAAAACACGTAAGGGAGTGTGGTGTAAATGGGTCCGTTGCTCGGTAGTCTCAATTAAGTTTCATTATAATTTCAAAAATCTATATTACGATATTTTTTTCTGTAATGAAATATAAGTACCGCAAGCCCCTTTTCAATAAAAACAATTTCTGAAAGCTTAGAGAAATATTAAAGGGTCAATAGGGTAATCTGGCCTGTTTTTTGACATTTTTTTTTCATAGAAATTTTTATTCTACAAAAAAACTTTTTTCACATATCATGAGGTATATCGTGGAGTGTATAAACATATTTTTTTTTGGAATTTTTTGATGACATCTGTCGGAGAAATGGCTGGCTGAATGAGATGCGTTTTTCACTGGCGAACACGATTTCCTACGTTTTGATCATCTGTAGCACAAAAACCCAATTTTTTCTTAAAATACGCGTGAATGGTTATCGACCCTACTAGAATCATGAAAAAATGTTGATAAATAAAAAAATAATTAAAATTTTTTTTTTAATTTTTCCACACGTTTTTTTACATAAATTTTGTCATAACATTGTAAATAGTTTATAATAAAGTAGGGCCGCTAGCCAGGCGTTTTGTGAACATTAAAGAAAATTAAGCAAATCGGTTGAGTAGTTCGACCGAAATCATGTCCGTCAGTGCGAAAAATTGTGTTTTGAGAAAATGCGTTTAAAGTTTGAAGTGTGCACTCTAAGTGCTCCGAGCGCTCTGAATGTCGAGCGGTATTATTATTTTTGGGCCTTTTTCGAAACCTTCTAATGGTAAAGTGGGTTTCTACAGAAATTCTAAAGATAAAAGGGAACAGAAAATTCAAAAAGAAAAAAAATTGAAAAAAGAGCACCCTACTGACCCCTTAAGTTGAAAAAATGATTTAACTACGCAATATACATACATGTATAATGTACTTACTGATTTAAAAAAGTTTGATTGCGATGAACTTTCCTTGAGAAGCAACTTCGACTTTTAGAAATGAGTTCAAAATTCAATAATTATAATTATTTTAATGTTATTTGAAAACTTTTTTACTCAAACCCAAATCTTCAATATACGACCAAAAAATATTCGAAAATACCCATTTAAAAATTTTGTCCCACTCTCCACACGTGAAACAAATAAATTTTTATATAATTACCTTATCAGCAAATTATGTAGCACTGCATCATCTCCTTCACCTACACAGCGCAACAGCACACTAAAGTAACAGTAAAGCGCTTGCTATCAGCTGCTAAGATCGCAGACAACAACATTCAATAATAATGTGTTGATTATATTACGAACTGATAATTTATGAACGCCACTCTTGAAAGTTATAATCAACGCAACGACGCATGCGCACATCGCATTATAGAAGAGACCCATAACTTATACCAAAAAATTAAGCACAAACACACACACTCACATAAAACTATACCAAGCGTTTCATGACTTATCGCAACTTGGCATCGCTCTAATTGACATTTGATCAGCACTAGAAAAATGCAGAGCAAAAGCGGTTTGAATAATGAAATAAATATTGTAGGCGCTGGCGGTAAGGCACCTGCTTCAGGGTGTTGATCTGCTTTTTCGACTACGCACACTTGCTACTCCGCTGAGGCAGCTGCTACCGATAAAAGCTTCTCTCCTCTTCTGCCAACCCAGACACCCATAATGGCTTGCCGTTCGACTAATTTGAATTTTGGAGCAACGGTGGCAGTGAGTAAGCTATGCGTTAGGCGCGTGTGTGTGTAGTGATTTGTAGCTTTTTAATGTATATATGTAGATATTTTCGTTTGCTGCAGTCATTTCGTTACGTAAATTTACATACTAATTTGTTAAATTGGCCATTCGGAATGCGCTGTAAACAAAACACGTTAAATGTAAATGTTTATGACAGCAGAAGTTGAATATTTTTTAAATGGTTTTTACAAAGATTTTCTTTTGTTTATTGTAGTGTGTAAGTTTTGATTTGCCTTTTACTGCTTTTTGTATTAAATGAATGCATGGTATTCATAATAATTTTTCATTTTATGTTCACAATGTCTTTTATATTAAAATTTCTATTTATTAAGTATTTATTGTTATGCCATTTAATGAAAATTTTGTACGCTTATGGTAAGAATTTTAATGATTTAAAATGAAAAAACGAAAAATTATTATTAATGAAAACAGAAAGGAAAAATAAAAAAAATGTAATAATTTAAAAGAAAAAGATAAAATATTTTTGTTCATTTACACTATCCGCCAGTTGGCTAGCCTTTCCTCGACAGAACTTGTGTGCTCCGCTTATATTCTTGATGCTTTAATGTGGCATTTGTTACGGCTCACTTAAGCTGTGTTAACCGCATAAGTTGATATCAATACATTATTAGCTGTTTGAATTATTGCTGTACTTATGATGTATACAATTGGGCCTAAAACACTGCCCTGTGTTACATGAGCCCTTAACCGTCGTTCATCATATATGGTATCTCACACTTTAACCTTAAATTGTCTATTTTTTTTTATAAAACTCCAATGTTTTATACAATTCCAAAGGGAGGACGCTTGCAATCTTGTATAAAAGGTCTTCATGGCACACCTTATCAAACGCTAAAGCCACGTCGAGAAATGAAGCTTAATAGTACTCTCTGTGCTTCAATACTTTTCTTATTTCGTTAGTAATTCTGTCTACTGGCTCTATCGTGCTAAGTTTTTCACGAAACCCGAATTGGTGCATTGGTATTATATTATTTTCGTGGAGAAAAGGAGTCATCTTTAATAGTAACACTTTTTCAAGTATTTTTGACAGACAGGGAGAAAACTAATTGGTCTGTATGATGACAGCTGAGTTAAGTCTTTCCCATGTTTACTATCAAGAAAATCTGAGACTTTTTCCATGAAATTGGATAGTATGCAAAACCAAGAATTGCTTTGAAGAGCAAAGAGACCTCTACAGCAATATTTGGTAACTTATTAGCATTTTTGGGATAATATTTACATGTTCTGGCGAATTTTTTGGATTAAGTTCTTTTCTGATTTTAGTAATTTCAGAAGGGGTTTAGGATTCCAATAATTTCAGAAGGCTAGTTAATTTCAGAAGGGTTTGGTGTGAAAACGTCCAGCAGGGCATCGCTATTCATTATATAAGGTATAGGCCAAAGTCTAAACAAATTTCATTCATATTCAAGGAAAAACCACATAATATTCAAGACAACTTGTTAATTTCAACTAGTTAATTTCATTAAAATATCACACATTTCGATAAATGACAAAATGACTGGTTTAAATACAGGTGAAAAGTCGAAAATCATTATATTTGCTGTATTAGAAGACAAGGGATTGGATTAAATGGCAATACTTGAGATCATATTTTCAACAAATTTTATAAGCATAAAATTCACGCACTGAATGCTCAAACTCAAATGTTCGATACAAGGTTCATTAGAATAACTGAGATCTGTATGTATATGTGTGTAGAAAATGAGAGTGCGGGTGATTACTGGACTGATTTCATATATTTTCGGCACGAAACTATATTGTGTCCAATACTATAAGTTCAGTTAAGTTAGCTAAGATATGAAAATCTTACATTATGTATATTGGAGGTAGGGGAAGTATTGACCTGCTTTTATCCATTTTTAGCAGTACAGAATGCTCTTAACAGAAGAAAATTTTTCCCGAGTTTCATTAAGGTCCCTCAAACATAAACTAAAACCGAAAGATTGAAAATAATTCGATTAAGTGAAATATTGACCCTATTAAATTCATTTTGTAAAGTTTTAACCAAAATATATTCAGGAATATGTTGAGGAATATAAAAGATAAAAAAATGATTATTTGAAATAAAATAGACCAAGTATTTAAAGTTAAACCTTATTATTCTTCAATGAAAATGTCAGGTCACGGTGCTCTGTGTTGCAACTGATTTGAGGTATTTTTGCGGATACTTTTGACAAAATAAAACTAAATATATAGTACATTATAGTTTTCCAAAATAATAAAAATTATAGAATTAATAAGAAAATTTTACGCTTCTAAAAGTATTGCAAAAAAAAAATATTTGAAAATATATTATTCGCTGAAAAAATTTAAAAAGTGATTAAGAACTTACAAATACCAACAAAAAAAATAACTATGCTTTCATATTTTTTTAATATAAAATATTCTGAATGGAATTTTTACTTGACACCTCGTCATGCATACCAATTTCACTTAGCTTTTTCAACCCAGAAACTAGAACACCAATCTGCACACTCACAATTGCCCATAAAAATTCCCGTTTACATTTCGACATTAGTAAACTACTAATCGTTATGCTTTTCCGAAACCAAAGCCCGCAAAAAAAGAGGCAAGTCGACGAGAAAAACTCAACTGCGCAATCAACAATTCTCACAAACAAGTCATAAACAAATAATGATGACAACTAGAAATGCCAACAAAAAGTCGAAGTGCAGGCAACAATACAAAAAACTACAGTTAGTGGAGCAACAAAAACAAAAACGTAACAAAATTCCTGACCAAGCAACAATGACTGTAAGAACAGACAAATGCCAAACATTTGCAAATTTCTCGACCAAAGAAAAAAATTTTCTCACCAATGTAACAGTGCAACAACAATAACAGCATACACTAAAAATCCAAATAAAATACCATACCACACTTTCAACAGCTGACTAACCAATTTCATTTGCCACATATCATTTGCTTTCTTCAACATATAAGTAAACAAACACACACACTCATATACATTTGCACACAAGTGTTTAGTCAGAGCGAATGAATGAGTCAAGAAATGTAGTGAAAAACAACAATTTCGTCGCTGTGTGTGACACGCGGTGGGGCGCTACACAGGCACTTGCCACAAGCGCAACAAACAAACGAATGCAACTTTCAAACGCCAAACAAATAACACAAACAATGCAAGCATGCCACACCAGACAAGCGTTAGTCGAGTTAGCAACACTTAGGCTGAGCCTGGTCCCGACCAGACGGCCAGACTATTAAATGCTGTTGAAACTTGTTGCAAGCAATGCGCGCACTGCCGCACAGCAAGTCACACACATACACACCACTGAGCATTTACACTAGTTTATATATTAGTTGGTTGCAGTACAAAAGATTAGTGGTATGCCACCTCCCAGTGGTGAGCGCTTTGCCACCGCTTGTTGCATGGCTTTTAATCTTCACATTTGTGTTGCACCAATGCTCGTTTTGTCTGCTTTGCTCTGCTCAGCAAGTGCGCGCGCACACTCGCCTTCGTGGGAATTGGTTCATTGCAGATCGGCAAGTTGCCACTTGTAGCATGTGCAGCACAAGTAGCCTGGCAGCGCACATTCATGGCAACGGCAGTTGCGATAGTGGCCAGAGTGTAGCAGCAATTGAGTAGCGAGCGTGCTTTTTGCTTACGTTTTTTGTTGCTGGTTGAAGTGTTGCTTCCTTTGTATGTTGAGAAGTTGGTTAGCATTTAGATGATGTTGCAACTTATCTGTATTTCAGTTGGTGTTTGTAACTCTCTTGTTAAAATATATGATTTAATATGTGGCTGAATATATCTGAAATATAGTAAGTGCAATATAAGTGCAATATAATTAAATATATGAAAATAAAAATTATTTAAACTAAAAAAATTGTTAAGTCTGGCAACTCTAGCTTAATTTTTTTTTAATACTATTATTTGCAAACAATAAGCAATTTTTTATATTTCAAACCTATTTAAAGATTCTTGGCTATTTGAGATTGGGTAAATATTTTTATTTGGCAACTCTGGTTTATCGATTTTCGTATTTAAATATAAAAATTATTTATAACACATAAATTTAACTCTGAAACAGTTTTCGTCACTTAGAAAATTGTTTAAAAATTAAAAATAGGTGGCAACCCTTTACAAAATTTTTTTATTTATATCCAACTTCTTAATTTTATTAGATAAATGGGTTTTCTGTGTACTAAAAACTGTTATTACGTGTGTACTCTGTATAACTTAGTCGGAAAACTTAACAATTTGCAATATATGAAACCCTTTTAAGCAACAAAATTTCTTGTAAAAGTTACTTCTTTGAAAAAATATAAATCAAATTTTCACAAATTATGTTAACATATGTACAAAATATTTGGCAACCCTGACATTAAAAGTAAACTTTTTGGCAATGTAATATGGTTGGGCCGCAACATTGCACTTTAAGAGGCTATACCAGTGTGACGCATGAAAAATTAGGCGATTTTCGTGAATTTTTATGTGCTGTCTACGGAAGTGCCGAAAAAAGTGCCTCAACTGCTGGCATGATTCCGGTCGAATGAGTAGCTGATTAAAAAAAATTCAAAATGTTTATTAAACTTTAATATATTTTCTATACAATGAACTACAATCTTTGAAAAATATCAAAAATTAAGAAAATAGTGTAATTTTGAAAAAAAAAAATCAAACAATTTTCAACCAATCAAAAAGATCGT
The DNA here is from genome assembly GCF_016617805.1 of Bactrocera tryoni. NCBI lineage: Eukaryota > Metazoa > Arthropoda > Insecta > Diptera > Tephritidae > Bactrocera > Bactrocera tryoni. Next base: position 722,727 of record NW_024396545.1, read on the forward strand.
AGTCTATTGTATAGCAAATGAAGTCGATCGGTCAATTTCTCGTTGAGTTATAATGTCAGCAATTTTGAAAAATGTCGTTTCGAGGAAAACGTGTTTAAAGTTTCACTTATATATGTTTGCACCTCTGAGCGATCTCACAGGATATTTTTGGACATATAAACTATCGAAAAAGCAAAAAAAAAAAAAAAAAAATTTTAAAGTGTCACACGGGTATAGCCCCTTAAGTCAAGATGTTTAAAAGAATTGTCTTTACTTCTCAGAGAATATTTTTTTCGTGCAAATTCTTTCAGTTTCGATTTATTTATTTATATACGCAGGAATTCAGAAACCAACATATAAAAAATTTCCAATCAAATTAATAAAGTAAAGATTTGCCACCTAAGAAATATATAAAAAAAATATATATGGCAACACCGCCGAAGAAAATGTTATACGGATATCCAATATTTTTGCTACAACAGCTCATATTTTTCTTTAGTTTATAAAACATAAAATATATTTACAGAAAAGGTGGCAACACTCGCAAATGTTCGACATGATAATGTGATTTTATTATTAAACACCGTTACTTCATTTTGTCTTCATTAATAAAGACAAACTGTTTGAAAAAATAAAAAAATGGTGGCAACCTTATATATGCATACATATTTGAGCAAATAAAAACAAAAATTCTAAAAACAAAACCCAACAGTTTTTTGTTTAACCAAATTTATAAAATTATATATTGTTGAGTTAAGTAAAAAATTTCACTTTATAGAAATTAAGTTGGCAACCCTTATTAAAATTCAGTACTGAGCATACATTGTCCAGATTTCGCCTTACTGTCTCGAACAAAACTTTCTTTCTCTCTATTACCATTACTAGTACTTCCTTTACAGCCCCAGCCTTTGCACCGCCGCCATTAGCGCACTTATCAGCAATTTCCGCGATTTTATTGCAAGGTCTTCGCAAAGCATTAGCCACTTTTATTGTCACTACCGGAGCGCTGCTTTGTGTTCTTATCTTCATTTTATTTCTTCATCTTCGCTTTTCACATTTGCTTTTCTATTTCTATTTTCAACCATTTCATTTAATTTTGTTCAAATCCAAACAAAGTCACCCGCAAAAGTCAAAAGTCAATTAAATAAGAGCAGTTAATCGCTTGCACGTTGTCTTGTTTGTTTACCCTGGCGCTATTGCTTTGTTGCCTGTCAGTGGCTGCCACACAACGGTAGCACAAAATACAGCCAGCCAGCAGCATGCCGAAAAAAGTATCTGCTACTTAAACCAATATGGGCAACAGTCACAGGGCTGCTGCTGCAAAAACAAATATTAGCTTGCGAAAAAAAAATTTTTCTTTTTTGGAACTGGCAGCCACAGCAGCGATTTTGTGCCACCAAAAGTTCCAACAAAGTAGCGCTTTACTTGAGTTTTTCAACAGTTTTTATTGGTTGCAGCGGTTGCAGCTTAATCTTGCTTTTATTTCGTGGCTTCATTTCATTTTGGGTGGCTGGGAAAATTTTAGCGCCACTTCGTAGAAAATATATAGGTCTTCTGGTGAGGAGTGCTAACTGCTGGCTTGGCGTTTAAGTCTTTTGTATTTGGCTAGCCGATAACCTACTTTTTGCTTGTACCAAAATTTTTGCGCTATTTTATTTTGCAAGGGAGATAAAGGTAGTCGGACTAAAAAAAGAAAACTAAGTATGGGTGTTATTGATTAACATAATAAATATGAGTTGAAATGGGCTCAGTTGCTATTTAATCTCTACTCTCAAATTAAAAGTTATAACTATTAACTAAGCGTTTACAAATCATTAATTATTTGGAAGCATAAAAATTAAATCGTCTTCAAGAAGTTCCAAGGTCAATAATATATAGTCAAATTTTTTGTATACTACCGTCTTGCAATTGCAATATGTAAAATGTATGTGGAATGAAAAAAGCGTAGGCTGATACATAAATGGTACTACTGGTATTAAACTCATATGATTTTTATATACTGGTTACTTTTCATAGAAAAGTGTACAAATTTCACAGCTGTGAAACTATTAGTTTATGAGATAAAGCATTTTGGCTTAAGCAACTTGTGTTAGTTTAAAAAGGATAGATCAAAGGAAAAGTATTGTTTTTTAAGGGAAAAATATTCTTGGCGCGTGTTTGTGGATTTATCAACATAGAAGGTAACTATATTGAATAATAAAAGCAATTAAATCAAATCAAAAAACATGTTTTCCAAGTTAGCCTACGAACTTTTCAACCCACCTGTTATATATATGTACATTTGTAAATAAGTTTTGACTTTAGTTATCAGAAAAATTTTCTGAGAAGTCTATTTTAGCAAGCATATCGCATCTGCTTTTATGCTATCGTAATGTATTATAAAATAATGTAGGCAAATTTTTTAGCGTAATAAGTAACATTTTATATCAATCAACTTTTTTTTTAGTAGAGAGATAAGAGAGGAGGTGTCACCAAAGACCGTACTTCGAGAAAATAATGAATGAGGACATCACTAGATTATTACCTATTAGAGTTTTTTACTACCTAGCTAAAACTTATGCTCGATGATCTCTCACTATTGCTTTTGATGGTATAAAAACGTTGTTTTCTTCGAAAGGTACTCTTTCGTGACCTTCTTGGGTTCTTTAGCTTTTAAATTGTATAAGGGGTTCATTATTTTCTTGGTCTCAAAAGTAAGTGACGCCAGTTTTCAAATCATAGTTTATTTAACTGAATGACCTTGTGAAAATAAGGGCACAAAATAATGTTGGAATGATGAAACAGGAAGCTTTAAAGACTCATTATATGTTCGTATATATATATGGTTGAAGTTAGCAGGATCACTATAATCCCCACAAAAACTTAGAGTTGGAGAGAATTTGAGTTCTTGAAATAAATTTGTATAAAATTTGACTTCTATTCCCAATTCAAGAATTTGAGTTATGGAGAACTAGGAGTTATAGAATTTCGTGCTATGGACGTTCAACTGTATATGTAAATTCCGATTCCAAGAATTCATTTATTTATTTTCGTAAGAAGTTTTGAAACAGGACGTTCCAAGAGTAATACATTTATATTATAACCAAACCGTATAATCAAGTCAATAACCAAGCTTCAAGTTGGTAATTATACCATTGACATCCTCAAGAAGTGGACACAGATAGAGCAGAAACTGGACCAGTGACCCCGGTGCAAGGCAAGGATCTAGCAAAAGGGTTGAGAGTGTTTTAGTGGGTACACCACTCATGTAGGATGTCGATCTGTATATGCCGCGAAGTCATTTCGAACCCTTTTGATGGTCTTAAAAATATTAATAATAACTAAAGCTATGAGTGTCTAAGAAATTTATATTAATAATGCAAATGAGAATAATGCTACTCACTGGCTTCTTGTCCCATTGTAAAAATCTTAATATGTGACCTGTGAAAAGGGAGCTAACATGTGAAAACTAGTTTTCTGGGAAAAGCTGTTAGAAATAATCGTCAGTTTCTCGTTATCTCATTAATTGTTCTCCTTTTTTTTGACACCTAAGCCCCCTTTCCGTAGACCAGGTCACATATAATAAATCAATGTTTGCCTTTAAGTCCTTTATGGAATCGTAACATGTTCCTATATTAGTTTTAAAAGCCGATTCGTCAGTAATGCGAAAGAGGAGGCAACATTTTTTTAATTATTTTAATAAAACTTAGTTAATTTTCGAAAAAAATGTTACTTACTCCCGTTTCTTTGCGCAAGAAACGTTCATTGAATCCTCCATTATGATTGGTAGATCCATTTTGCACTAATTATTTTTGGTTTCTCAATCACTCTTTCCCTCACTGCGTAAACCTAAAATATAGCAAACTCTTACCTCCCCTCATATGTCCCAATACATTTAATCAGCGCTGAATATTTATGCCCATCATCAACGAAAATTCACACTCATCCTTTTCAAATTGTACTATGATGGATCAGCAGACACAATAGGATGCTGCCAATTGTTGCAAGACAAACTCAATGAATTTTTGCTAGTCACGTACGTTGATCCTGCGTGCGAACGAGACGTTTTTGACAACAAAACGAAGGCAAAACATAGGCGACAGGCATGCTACCCTAACTACATAATGGAGGTCAGGGAGGTAGGAAGTGGCACATACGTATGTACATATACAAATGAAAAAAGAAACAGAAGCAGCACATTCAAGTCACTGTCAATATCAGTTGTGATAATGTCAAGTAGGGAAGGCAGTGAGATGGCTGGCTGTCGAACAAATCAACGCAGCGTAATAAGTCATTTGTCATATTTTACAAAAGCAGTGTAAATACAACAATTTGTTGCACAGTTGCACAGCGTTAAAGTGCAAAGTGATTGTGTATATATGCATGTATATATTATTTAGTCTATGTATGTATGTGTGTATGTGTCGTAGTGGCTGAAGAGCATTTGAGCGCTGTTTGCAGTGATCACATGGCAGTTACAGTTTCCTGGTTGCAGCAGCTGTGAATTTAGATATGTACGCGTATGTGTGTGCGTATTTAGTAACAAATATCGCTAAAATATATGTATATATACACTTATGGTGTGATTCCTCAACTTGTCTGCTAATATGATTGATCGCCGCTGCCTGGCTTCCCAGGAGGATTTCCCCAGTTGCAGCGTAAAAGTTGCGTGCAAAACTAAAAAATCTTGTTGTTGTGCAGTTGTTGTAACACAAACGAGTATTTGCCATGCCAATTATGTTTGGACAAAATAAGTTTTTTTCTTTTCTTTTTCTTACTGTTGAGCCGCTGACAAATTGCAAGCCATGACTAAGCGCCTTCAATGCCGTGCGCGTTTGCTTCATATCCATAAATGTTTGTATTTCTCTTTTCTTCCCATTAAGGTACGCACAAATATGCGTCGAAAATGTTTGTTACACATAAAAATTCCGGCACGTCTATGGAATCAAAAATTCACCAAAACAAAATAATATAAAGTTAAATAAAAGTAAACTAAAGCAATTGGCAGACGGGCAGCAATATGACTTTGCCTTGTTGTTGCCGTCTTAGCGCACGACTTTATTTATGTATTCATTTGTTGTTATTTGCTTTGAAGCTTCTGATTTTTAGTTCATTTTTTTCCAAATTTTTAGTAAGTTTTTGGGCCCTTAAAATTTGTATAATCTTTTAATATTCCCCAAGTTTTGGTTGCGGCATTTATAATTGCCGCAATGCAATGTCAGTCACCAGTCGTTGTGTGTAGTGCATATCAACGTATTTGTTGTACAATTTCGTCTTTTTTTCATCAAGCAAATATTTTGAGTCCATACACGTTGTTGCTATAAAATTTTGTTATAATTTCTCAGAAATATTTCATTGAAGTGGCAATTAGGTGCAGCAGCGTGTGTGTGGTCTGCGACAGCTCTAGGTTTTGAGATATATATTTTTGTAATTAATCGGTTGCTAACGCGTTATTATTATTTTCATGATAAATGATATTATTACCAGGTAAAATAAACTAATTATTTTAGTTTTTGGCAATAAACACATTTCTCAATTTCTAAATTAACTGAACATTTTTTAAGCTTATGTACATATTATATTTTAAATTTTCTGGATAAGCATCTGGAAAAAATATATACAAGGTGTATTCCTAAGTAAAGAGGACTTTTTGAATCTAGCGCCCGCCGCCATCTGTATGTCGATTGGTGCGTTAGAATCTGATATTCTTATCGATTATCCAGTGAGATTTTCATGACATTTCATTGATTGGATTTGAAGTTATTGCGTTTTAAGTGTCAGTATGTTTGTGTTATAGTGCCAAAGAGCCAACATTAAACTTTGTTTGAAAAAATGGTAAAACTTTAACCGAAACGTTTCAATTGATGACCAAAAACTGCTCAGAATCCAACATTCGAAGGACAATTATTTGACCAAAAATCACATTTTAGCCATTAACCACTCCCGTATGCACCTGATATGACACCGTGCGACTTCTTACTTTTCGGAAAAATGCATTTGCCCATGAAATAACAGCGTTATGCAGACGTAGAGGCCATTCAAAACGCTTACAACCAGCAAACGAGCTAAACCACTCGTTCGACATGCTGTTAGACTATACAAAAAGCTATATTAAATCAGACTATTTTGAATAAAATAAATTGATTTTGCCGAAAAAGTCATTTTTTTTTTTGTTTTTTTTTTTCGAGATCCTGTTTACTTTCGAACGCACCTTGTATTGGCGAGAGATCGTATATTAGCTGGTAATGTTAGTCATTTTTATCACGAGGACACTTCGAGTGGATAACAACACTCCAGCTCTGAAAGTATTAGCCGCAGTGCCTGGCGGAAGAAGCAGAAGAAGAGGTAGATCTCCACTACGTTGAAAAGACCAGGTGGAGAAGAAGCTGACTACCCTTGATATTTGAAAATGGCGCCAAACTTGGTTATAACCACGTAAACGGTACGTGGTAAAGAAGAAGAACTTATCGAGCTTCAACCAGTTAATGACTAGACACTCGTGAGTTATGGAAAGAATTGAGGGCTATACATTGCATAGTTAAAAGCAATGGAAAATATTTTAGCTCAGCATTAGGAGAGACCGAGTATAACCTTTATAAATCGTATTATATATGGTCTATTGTACCTTTCACTAACAGGTTACTTCACAAGTACCATCGATTAAATCCAACAAAACTTTCAGAAATTAAGAGAATATCCGAAATAATTACTTACAACATTATTCAACTACTCGAACTTTAACTAAGCTCGTCACATAATATTAAAGTTTTTTTTTTAACTTACTAAGCTCACTTCGAATATCATTACAATTTTAGCCCAAATCAGAACTCGAAGAATGAGATATTATCGCAAGAAATATTATTGTAAAACGAAATAAATAAAAAATAGTATAAGAAAGGCAAAACTCTCTAATTCAATCTTCTATCGATTAAATAAGCTTTAATTTGTGAAATTTGATAACTTTGTGGAACTTGATGACTTTCTTTACTAAAAACAAGGTATTGCACAAATGTACTAAATCCATTTGCAGCAGTGCTCTTCAGACACCTTGAAATTTTCTTTAATGCATTTCTGTTTGAGGGAATTTGTTTGATAACGTAATTTGTAATTTGGGGTCACCAAGCAAAAAGCTTTGAAAAATCAGATGGTACTAACTGCTGCAGATAGCAAAAATTCTTATCGAAAAATTAAAAAATTTAGTATTTCTCCAAAGTATGCGAGCTTAAAGTAATATTTAAAAATTTTACAATATTCGAATATGTTGACACATAAATATTAATGTAGTTTCAATATCGTTATGGAAAAAATACAATCTGCAATTGGAGTATATAAATCGACAAATTAATAAACTTTGGTATTATTTTAAAAATAAAAGACGAGCCAAATTTGGTATATTTAAATTAATAAATATTTTTCCTCCTCAACAAGAAACATAAATTACGTAACCAGCCTTGCTTCAAATTGCCTGCGCGGTCTTGACTTTGTTTTCACAAAGCGCATAAAGCACACATGCACATATTATATTGCTTACAAGACTTCACGCTACAATAAGCAAGTGAACTAGAACAAAACCAAAACATCAAATAAATTACATTAACTCAAGCTCAAAAATTATTTGGTCAATGCAGTGCCTAAAGAGTTGGCAAGCGTAGTAAAATAAAAACAACTTTAATTTTGGCACATCATTTAATTACAACTACATATACACAAGTGTGCGGCAAAGAAAAGCTAAATTAATATGACGACCATGCGTGAAATAGAAAAACAACAAAGGAGAGCATAATGAGGCAGTTTAAGAAAATAAATGTTTACAGATATTATAACAAGGGCATTGAAAAATATGAGTGAGCATGCGGCATAGAAATAAATTACTGTAGTGGTTTTAAATTGAGCTGAATATTTTTGTAAATAAATAAAAAAACGTTAAATTGGTGGTAATAAATTTAATTATTAAAAGAAAATAATTAAATAAAACAGATTATTAATTTAAGTAATTTTACAAGTTTAATTATTTGCTGAGAAAATAAATTTAATAAAGCTTAATTTTTAAAATTAATTTTTTCAATTACATTAATTAAATTAATTAAAATGTTATAAATTTTAATATATTTTAATAAATTTATTATATTTATAGCTTTCAGTTACTAATTTATTTTAATTTATTTAGCATTTAAATTTAAAAATTTATTAAATTTAAAATTAATAAAATTTAAAATAATTATTTATTAAATTTTGTAGATATAATATAAAAAACAACCAGCATCAAAACAAACAACTAAATTATAAAAATTAAAAACTTTAAGCTAATAATTTATTTCTATTTATTTAGCATTTAAATTAAAAATCTTACTATAATTAAAATAAATAAACTTTAAATTAATTATTTTACAGAATATTTATTAATTAATTATTTTTAAAATTTTGTAGAAACAACCAACATTAAAACAAATAACTAAGCTACAAAAAATACAAGCATTAATACTTTAATTTTTAAAATTAAATTTGTTTTGAATTTTACTAAATACATAGGTAAAATAATAGTAATTTTAAGTAAATTGAAATAAATGTAATACGGATATATTATTTATATTTACTTAATTATCTAAATTTTATATGTTTTTTAGTAATTTATTTTAATTTCTTTAAATTTTATTAATTTATTATTTATTAACTATATAGACCAACATTTTTAAAAATAATTAACTAATAAAAAATTATCAATTTTAAATAATAGATTCAAATATTAACTAAAATATCAAAAGTCATTTATAAACAATTTTAAATGAAGTTAAAAGAACTACTTAAAATAATTGCTGTCACAAATCCTTAAATTTATTTTATTATTATAGTATATGTTTCGAAAAATAATATTTTCGAAATTACAACTTTTTTCCACGTAAATTAATGAAAACTTCGCTTCAGCTACGTTTACTCCTTAATCAAAGCCGACTTAAAAGCATAACACCTCACTTCATTGCTTCTAATTTTAGCACACTTCACTCATTTGTTTTTGCTAAAACGCCACCGTCTTCAGCTTTGGCCGTTTGCCATGCCAACAGTATCGGCAGTCAGCCAAACACAATGTAAAACATTGAATTTGATATCGAAACTAGAGCAAGACGTGTTGCAAATTTTTAATTCATAATGAATGCTTAACTGTGTGGGAGTGGAAGGTAATTGTGCAAAATTGAATTATTGTAATGAATATTTGGCTAGTAAATTGAAATAAGAGGTGTGTAAAAGCATACAAATTATTACCCTTGCTGAGGCGCCATACGCAAGTAGTGATGCAAATAGAGTAGGCAGTGCTAAAATTTACATTTTTTAGGAAAAATAGTACAAATATACCGTAAAGATGGGGAGTTTGATATAATTAATACATTTTAAATGAAATATCAATGGCTTAAACGCTAGTGCTATATATATAAATTGTAATTGTAATTAAATTACCTTTTTCAATTAAAAAAAAAAATAAAAAATAAAAAAAATCGTGTTTTTGATTCATTGCCTCGTAGCAATGTTCATATTCAATTTTATGATTTAATTTAATTTATTTTTTTACTAATTTCATTTTAATTTTTAATTTTTGTTATTTTTTTTATTTCCTAGTATATTACCTAATTTTTTAATGATTTTATATTTTTAATACATTTTTACAGTAACATCTTCCAATATTATTTTGGTTGATTTTAGATCAATTAATTACAATTATCATTAATTTAATCAAATAAACACAAATCCTGGAATATATTTAATTTTTTTATTATGACTTATTTTATTTTTAGTTCGTTTTAATTTTTTGCATTTTTTCATGTTTTTTTATTTTTTTTAATTTTGTTTGTTATTTTTATTGTGGCGTTTTTCAAATTTTTTTACATTTTTTACAATATTTTTTTCTGAAGTAGTGGCTTAAAACATTTTCTGAAAAATATTATTTTTGTTTAACATTCCATCGTAACAATATTCAATTTTATTATTTGAATAAAGTTTTACTATATATTTTCTTCTTTTTTATTTATTTGTTAATTTTTAATAGATTTTCGCAATTTATTTTAATTATTTTCAATATTTATTTTTTTAATTAATTATTATTTTTTACGTTTTTTTTAAACACTTCCTCATATTTATTATAACGTTAAATAACATAACTACAAGAAAAATATTCACTTACTTCCAATCAAGTTCGCTGCTTAAGTCTTTCATGCGCACTGCCTGTACCAAGTGCCAGCATGCGCAGTCACTTAAATTAGTGACCTTTAACGCTTTTGCACTGCTGCTACGCAAAAATATAACCCAAAAAAATATTTTAAAAGTTTTTATTTGTTGTTGTTGTACTAATTAGTGACCAAGAAGTGGGCGGCCGACAGTTGTTGAACTTTGACAAGCGTTGCTAATCAAGCATTAAATATAAAAAAAATACCAGCGAGCATCATACACAGTTAATGCGGAAGTATTTCTTATGTAAATATATATTTAGTATATATGTTTGCAAAGTGGCTCACCATCACAAAAAATACGCTATATAAAACAAGCGCAATAGCCATGGTGGGCAACCACATCAATCAAAGTAATAATAATGAGCGCACAATCGCAAACACTCATACAGTGAGCAATAAATATATTTAAATTAGCATAAACTACTATGAGCACATGACAAGTGGAATCATTTGAAATCAAAACCAAAGCAAATAAGAGTCGAAGAGGCGTTCACAGTTGAGGCGTCACCGACTTGCCGTCTCGAGGTCCTTCAATTATGCGGCAACAAGCGGTTGGCATTTTTGCGTTGACTCGCCAGTGATTGTGGCTTGTCAACTGTCTGAGTTGAAGGGAGGAAATAAATTGCAAATATAAAAACATTGAAGAAAAAAATTGTAGAAAAATAATGATTTTAGTAAACCATATGCATATAGCCAGCCAGTTTGCTGATTTATGCAAAACGGTATGTTTGTATGTGTGTGCTAGCTCTACAATATATGCGAGTACAATATTTATGGCTAATATCAATTGTTTATTTAGCTAATTGTCCGCGAAACCTTGCAATAAACAGTGAAGTTAAATAAAAAATAAAAGTAAAATAAATAGTTTTTACTTTAGTTTTGTGTGAAGTGCAGTTTTGAGCGACTGCTGCTTATACTTATTATATGTGGGCATGTGTAGGTATACTGTATGTGTATGCACTGTTTTATATATACGTTTCTTATATTTTCTAGTTTATTTTTGCTCATATCTGCGACTATAGCTATTTGTTTTGAAAGTTCACGAATTACGGAGTTCTTGCTTAGCAGAAAATATTATTCAATAATAAAAAAAAAATAACTTTTTATCAAAAATATGGAACTTTGGTAAAAAATCCCCAAGTAGAATATGAAAATTTATGAGCTTAATGATATTATGAAACCTAAAGCATTTGCTACTACTATGAAAACTTGCTTAAAACTGGTAAATCTCATATAATCCAGTGTTATTTTTTCAGATTTTTACATAAAGCTCATGATATTTAAATACTTTTACATAGTTTTGAAAAAAGTTTTGTTTCTAGAGAACAAGATTGATAATTTGTTTAAGTAAATTATTATATTTGCTTTTGTTCTCACAATAAGTTTAACATTTTTCCAAATAAGACTTTTTTATTTGAAAGATAATATGAGTATTACATCAAGGTTATGTCTCGACAAACACTGAAAAAGATATATTTGAATAATATGACTCCTGCATTGAAAATTTAGCCTAAAATCTTAGCCAGACTTAAGGCAATAAGGGCCACTTTAAGCAAAAAAATAGCTTTCGCAGTTGATATTTTACAACAAATCGGTGATTTAAAATCACTGAGTTTCTTCTTTGTCATTAATCATAATTGCTCACTATACGACAGCGCCACAACTATATAATGCCCCAATATAATACTCAAAATATACTATTTTTTTCAGTTGAACCCTTGTTCAAGTCAAATACCATGGAAAGGTCGTTTTAATCAGCTATAACATATCATATTTTAACAGATAATCCTATTTTCGAAATCGAGTTCGTTGCTTAAGTCTTTTGAGCTTTGGTGGAATTTGCAGATTAAGGGATCGTCTCAGTGTGACCCACAGTAGACAAATCGGTCCCGTTTTTTTATAAATAAATACATTCATGACGTAAACAAAATGATTTTTTACCATAGATGAGTACATGCAATGGTCGAAGCATTAGTTTAAATGTTGATGCTTGCAAAACAGCGGTTGTTTGCAAAAAATTTGGGACACAATAATTTTAAATGCTATAAAAAATTTTATTCAATCATTACCTGGCAAATATATCTAGAAAGACGCGTGAAAATTTCAAGTTCGTCCAGCCATTTCGAAAAAGTTTACTTCACTGACTCCGAAAATAGCATTTTGAATAAAATAGGAAAGTTTAGGAAGCCGATTAATCTGAGGTAAACTATTTCAGAGAGCACTTTCAAATATAAGTGAATTCGCTTTATATATAAGCAAAAAAATTATTTTTCGAAATTCATCGGAATACTCGTATAACACTAAGAAGATTTACAGAAAATTTCCTTAGAATATAGGTTTTATTATTCAACATTCCTTAATAATGCAGAGATTTCACAGATGAGGTCACGGTTAAAAATATCACATTTTCCGACATTCCGTTGTATATGGGTAAATAAACTACTTTGCATATACAAGTATGTATACATATGTATACCAATTACGCAAACTTTCACAGGAATGCAAGCTTCTAACACTCATCGAATGTACCACTTTTTCTTTAAAAACATCTGCTGTCCATCACGTAGCACACCTTTCCGCTTAAAATTAAGTCACTCGTGCGAATTGTTTGGAATTTTTACGGAAACATATTGCCACACGCATACACATACCTAAACATAGATGTAGTATATTAGCACTTGTGCGCACGTGCGACCAACATTTGTTGCAAGCAACATGTTTTCGTTACACTTGCAATTGCAACATTTAGTTGCAGGCATACACAAAACAACTTTCTTTAGAATTCACACTCAGCCGGCGAAGGCGCGCGTTCACACTCATTTGCTACGTGTTGGCATGTGAACGCATAACGCTAACAAACGCTTACGAGCAAACGCGTTGACATAGGACCAAGAATGCTTGCAAAGTGCAAATATAAACGCTACTAAACATATGCGCATGCGCTGTAAATAAGCATACGGTGAGTTGCATATGGGAATGTGCAACCAGCTATGGGTTGCGGTGCGGCGTGCGCTTTTGCGAGTCACGTCTCCAACACACTTTGGTCACTGCGCCAATTCTCGTGCGCAAAAAGGTGAACAGCATGTCAACTGCTGGCTATGCTGATTGAGATATTTATGCGGTGCAATAAGTGTATATAGTATAAGCATATTTTAAAGTGCCGTCCTTAACCCGTTGTATTATTAATTCGACTAATCAACAGATTTTTACTAAAAGGGTCTGACTTGATTAATTAAGAAAATATCGAGAATAAGCAGAGGTTAGGTTAGAACTATATGTGAATCAAAATATAAATATTTATATCAAATTAAAAATAAAACAACAAAAAAAATTGAAAATAATTTTATATAGTACTGAGATATACATATGTATAAGATATACTATAAGTTAAACTTGAAAAATGGACACGAATTTTCGCGATAAAAAAGTTGTGTTAAGTTTAATTAAGTGAGTTAAGTTAATTGTGGGAAAAATTTAAGATTTCTGAGCTTAATATGCCAAGTTAAGTTAAGTTAAATAAAATGAAGTTAAGTTAAGTTAGGTCAAGTTAAGTCAAGTTAACTTAAGTTAAGTTAAGTTAAGTTAAGTTAAGTTAAGTCAAGTTAACTTAAATGAAGTTAAGTCAAGTTAAGTTAAATTAAGTTAAGTCAAGTTAAGTTAAGTTAAGTTAAGTTGTGTTAAGTTAAGTTAAATATAGTCAAATTAAGTTGAGTTAAATAAGCTGAAATTAGACTGTCTTGCTTGTTTTAATTAACACGTTTTAAATTAAGCTAAGTTTACTATTTTATTATTTTAACTTATCTGATTTTAAGTTAATATTAAGGTTAATTTTAGTTATAGTTAAAGTAGGTTAAGGCTAAGTTTATAAAACTTAGAATTAAATCAGACTTAATTTAAGTTAACAAAGTTTAAAATAAGGTAAGTTTAATTTAATCCTAAGTTGGCCTATCCAATTTTAAATAAGTTCTGTTTAAGTTAAATTTGAGTTTAGGTTAAGTTAAATTACGATACGAAATAACGATGTTAAGATATGTTAAGTTTAAGTAAACCAAGTTTATGTTATGGCAGGTTTAAGTAAACCAGGTTTACGCAAACCAATTTTAAATTAAGTCCAAAACTAAACGCCTGAAATAAGGCGCTGAGATCTTCATTTATTTAGTATATATGCAATCATTTTTTAATTTATTTTATTAACATACTAAGTTGGAAGAAGTGAATGAAATATTAAATTCAACTTTCTTCGCGAGCACCAGCCACTTAGCGCTGTTTATGCGCTTTACGCTCAAATTTAATGCATATTTTGTACTTATGTCAACTACCTACTAACACAACTGAACGCCGTTTACTTCTGTCCGACGCTTTGACTACAAATAATAGTCAACTCTTAATTCTAAAAGCTAGTAGTATATTAATGCCTAATATATTGTATTTACAGTTAGCAAGAACAAACACCTTTTTATTTACATACATATATACATATAAGCAATCATATTTTATTTGTTTGTACCATCATTAATCCATCTAACCCCACTCTCCTGAATTCCATGCATTAAAGCTCATTTTATGCAACGTTTGACGTAATACTTGTTTATTTGTCTTTATTATTCCTCAATTTAATCCCATCTCTTTATTTTGTTTCTCTTATGTGCTTTTCGTTTGACAGCTAATCAAATTAACCTGTTTATTTTGTATACCGTTTACTTTTATTTATATTTAATGACAAGTATTTTCTTAGTTTACACTCTATTAATCATGGTTGTGTCGCTCTGTGGCTTTGTGGCTGCAGTGCAATTAGCAAATTGGTATAAAATTAATATTTCTTGGCGCTATAAAATATGCTATGCAGCAGAGAAATTGACGTTGACCGTTGGCTTATTAGCGAAAATTTATTAGGTGCTGTAAAAATTGAATGAAAAGAAAGAAATTATTGCATGTAAATATATAGCTTATAAGAATAATTGGTGTTTATTAGTAGAGTGATTAAATGTTGTTAAGGCAATGGACTTAAGGTAGAAAATTGTTTAAGAAATTTAAAGAAAATTAAATAAATATTTAAAGAAAATATGGGCTTGGAAACAAAAGGCAGATGAGGAGCAGGAAAGGGTGTTAGCTTACTTAAGTCACTTAATTACCTTAATTCAATAAAGTTTAAAGTTTAGTTTTTTCATTGAAATTTGAGTTAGAATATTGCATTTGCATATGTTTGTTCAGTAGTTATAGTTAATTGCTGAAAGAGTTGCTTTTACCTCGGCAAAGTTAGCTTTAAATATGCCTGTTACTATGCGAGATTGCTTACAATAGTATAAGGTATATTTCTTAGAAAACAAACTCTCAAAAGTAGAATTAAAATTATTAGTTTTCCTTACTCTCGATGTGTTCTTAGCCCTCTATTTTAAGCGGGCCAGCATACTCATATATCACTTTCGTACACCAAATAGTTGTCTGTCTCTCTCCTTTTTCCTGTTTCTTTTTGTAGCCTTCTGTTTTTTAATTTTTTTCATTCCCCAATTAAGAATTTTTCTCCCACCTTTTCTCACTCCCACTCACTTTACTAGAATGCCTTGTATTTTGTGAAGTTTATTCAATTCTGAACGATTTTGAAATTTTGAAGCACTTCTTTCCCCCAGCAATGTTAGTAGTTGAAATATTTATTGAGCTTGCTTAAAAGTTTTGTCTATATTTATTTATAATAATAACATTTTTAAGCTTATTGCACAATATTTTCTAACAAAAATCACTCCGGAACTCGGAAACATCTTTTGGCGGCACTTTCCACCTTTCTGTGTTTCCAAACAATAAAAAAGCTATGGTGCTCTTGAGTATATGTCAAGTAATAATTGAACTTTACGTTTACTTTCACTGCCGTGGTGAAAAACTGTACACTATAATTACTTATATACATCGCACTTTCCTAACGATTATTACTTTTGCTAAAAAAATGATCAACTGAAATAAGGGCACTACATATAAATAAAAAAAACTCATAATTTTAGTCCCATAACCACTTAAATTTTGTGTTTTTGTTTTCTTTAATTATGTTTCTAATTTTTTGTTTTTTTTTGTTGCCAAATTTCTGCGAAAAAAGTCGCAACAAATTCATTTTTACCACGAATTTTTTCCAATCATTCAATTAACATTGCATTTCAAACTAGATTTGTTTCACCATTACACGCAAAAAATGTTGCTCAGCTAAAGCATGTACTAACTCTCTCATAGATACATAAATACGCTAACAAACAAAGCAATTGTGCTTAAATCACACACAAATGTGTAGCAATCAAAAATCACAAACAAATCTAATCTCAAATCTCACAGTAATTATGTTGATTCATAAGCGATTTGTGCTGCCACCTTTTGATTTATGTGATTTCAATTCAATTTAACATGATTTGTGCTGGGCAGCTGGTTGAACTGCTGCTGACTGCTGTAGGAGCAAAAATCGCAGGCACCAAGCTGCCAGTTATTTGAGACATACAGTGGTGGATTGCTTTTGGTAGCTGTTTGGCTGCACCACAGCGGGACGTGTTGAATGACTGGCAGAAATGTGAGAACTGTGCTGCAGCAGTGGAAGCAGCAACCGTTGCCACCTTTGCTACCACCAAGCACTGCTCACCAATGTTGTTGTTGGTGTTGTTCTGTTGCTGTTTTGTGGAAGTGTTGTCATTGCTGACGTACTGTCTGGCTTAAGGGTTGTCAGTCCACATAAATTTCAAATACTTGCAGAAATGATTTGGCAAGTTATTTTATTTGAGCACAACTAGCCAAATTTAGACTTTTCATGAAAAAATATTAGTTTTATATTTTACAAAAAATTATATTAAAATAAAGTGTAAATACTTTTTTCTTTTAAATGTATGATACTGAGAACTTCATGCTGTACGTTTCTGACGATAATATAATCTTGGTAGTTGAGTATTTTTTTAGAAAACGAAATTTCGAAACTTATTTTTATTTTATTTTGGTTAATTAAACTCTTTTATTTCCTGCATTCGCTCACTTTTAAGGACCCTGTATTTTTGCATTTTTTGGTAAAAAAAACTCTACTCAAATATTTTCATGCATTTTTCGCCATCTCTTCCCACCATTACTCTAACACAGCATTTAATTATTTGCACTGCTTGTGATGAGTTGCCAAATTCGTACACTCAAACCATTTTGGCAGACAGCGCAACCACCTTTTCAGGTTCACTCGTCACTTTTATAATATAAATATGTGCATATACTTTGTTTTGTACGAACTTCACAACCCGTTCGGTACTTGTTGTGCAAATTAGCTGCAAGTGGCTGCCACTACTCGTGCAGCTTAAGCTGACAGCTATCAAAAGAAACAATAAAATAATTAAAATGAATTACGTTCGTTATAAATAGCAGCGCGGCTAGAGCGGACATAGTAATTACTCAGAAAAAATATCAGAAATAAATGTTATTTCAAAATAATTAAAGAAAGGCATTATTTTAAGTAAATTTAAGTTAGGAGAGCTTTCGAAACAGCCTTAAATATTTTTTTTATTTAAGAAAGAGATATGAGATGAAAAAAATTGAATTAATTTGCTTATGAAATATAGATAGCGGTTGAACATAATATTTGAAAATTATTAGGAAAGAGATTTAAAAATTTAATTAATTGCATTTGTAGAAATTATATATATTTGTTGCTTTTTAATTTAAATTAATTGATTTAGAACAGTTTTTCTTTATTTTAAATTTAATTAAATAAATATTTTAGCTAAAGTCATTAAAATTAAAATTTTGATAGAAGTTTTATTTTAAAAATAAATAATTTTTAATTAGCATTTATTTTCATAATATATACTTTATTTTATTTTTAGTTAATTTATGACATTTCGTTACTTAGGATTTAGTAATGCTTAATTTTATTTCCATTTCAGTTCAATTTTAAAATTTTTTTAAATTAAATTTCAAATTTTAATTATAAAGGAAAGTAAATTTTAAACGAAACTAAATTTTAATTTCAATAATTTTTAATTTATTTTTTTTCTTAACTCTAATTAAGTTTAATTTGTATTTTGATTTTACTTTTAGTTTGAATTTAAATTTAAATTTACTTTTAGTTTTAATTTATATTTTAATTTTAACTAATTTCTCAATTTTTAGATTTTTATTTTATTTTAGTTTTAATTGTAATAAATTTTAATTTTAATTTTTTATCTTTACTTTAATAATTAATTAATAAATAATTTACTTTTCGTTTTATTTTCAATATTAATTTAAATTCTAATTTTCGTTTTAGTTTTCATTTATATTTAAAATTTAATATTTTTTTAAATTTTTATTTTATTTTAGTTTTAATTGTAATAAGTTTAAACTTTAATTTTTTTATCTCTAATTTATTTTATAATTTTCGTTTTATTTTCAATATTAATTTAAGTTCTAATTTTCATTTTAATTTAAATTTAAATTTTAGTTTTCATTTATTTTAAATTTTAATATTTTTATAAATTTTGATTTTATTTTAGTTTTGATTTTAATAAGTTTAAAATTTAATTTTAATTTTTTTAAAAATGGTAAATTTGAAATTTAATATAAAATTTAGTTTTTACTATTTAATTTTTTCTGGAATTTATTTTAGTTTTAATCACATAATTTTATTTTTTGCATTAATTTTACTAATGTAGTTTAATTTAATTTTAACACTTTTTTTAATTTAAACGTTATGATTGTTTACATAACCTTTTTATCATACCTTTTTTATTTATCTTAAGTTTTTTGTAAATTTAAAAATATTTCTTTTTTGTTTTCCTGATTGCAATTTTCAATTTCATTTTGATTTAATTTCGTTTTATTCCTATGAAGTTTTCACGTTTGCCTATTTACGTAAAACTAAAGCAACGAACACCTTAACATTTCGACTGAAGACTTAAGAAACAAACTTTTCCGAAAATGTATGAGTAAGATACATTTATTTGTATAAAATCCCTAAAAAGAGGGACCGCTTCGCTTCTACTAGCATGCACACACTGACGAGTACATAGAGAACATATATACATACATACATATATATTTGCATATAGCGATTATTGTCACAGCGTTGTACTCATAGTTGTCAACAACACGGCAGCGTGCTAATAAATTTTGTAGCGACAAATCAGCGCTAATAAATCGTAACAATGTGCGCAGTGGCTACGCTGCCATTGTTACTGTTGTGGCATGCAACATGCGACATGCAACATTTTGTAAGCTCATAAATATTCAAATTAAAAATTTCTTTCGTGTTGCCAACACAATCTGGAGCCATGCGCTAACTTCAATTTTCATTTACTCAATTTTTACACACTCTCTTTTCATGCAGTTTAGTTCATTGAAAAATCATCTTGATGCCATAAATAAAATTTGTGGAGAAAATCTGCTACAAGCGACAAATGTTAAATGTAAAAAAGCAAAGGGAAGAAGTGGCAACACGTAAAAGGCAAGCCAAAGGTGTTAGGTTTTTAGTTTGTATTCGTTCAAGCAGGTCATGAGGTACAGCAAAATTTGCATTGACAAATAGATGTTGCAACAAAAATGAAAATAAAGACAAAAGCAAAGAAAACATCGGTAAACAGCCCGCGGTTAAGTTAATAAATATGAAAATTCGCACGCTTGTTGTTAGAAATGTCTACAAGGGCTGTCTTCGCTATCTTATTTGTTGTCAATGTTGTTTTTGTTGTCATGCATTTTTGTCTTTTGCACTGCTCTATTTAAATATTTCGCGCAAAATTAACAAAGTTAGAAAAAATTAAAAACATTTTTTGCTCTAACACAGTGGGCTTTTTTCTATGGAGCTTTTACTCAAGTTTTTGTGCAAGAATTTTGTACTGGTGTAAGAAAAAATTATTTTTGAAAATAATACACGCCATTATTTTACAAAAAAATAGTTTTTCTGATCAAATCCAAATTTCACGACAATAAGTTTATTTAATAATCAAGCTTTTCACTACCCCAGTTTTTAAAGAGGATTAGCCAGAAGAAACCAAGTTGTAATTCTCAAAAATCAGATAAAATATTTTTTTTTTTACTTTTTTTATTTAAAAAAAAAATTATTTTTATTTATCGTCGAATTAACGGCTTGCTAAATCCTGCTAAATTCTGTTACCGTAGAACTGGCTGTCGTAAGAATTGAATAATTTTGATTTTTTTTCCTCTGAATCAAATGTATTATACTCCGTTGCAAGCTAAGCTTTTATTGATAGCCCCGGTTTGAAAAGCTGACCTTATTGCTTATGATCGCGTCTTGATTTTCAGAGAGTCTTTATTACCCAATCTTTTAAAAATTACAGTGGTGTATAAAAACTGTTCAAGCAGTGAGTCTTTGTCCCTATAAGTGATCGAGTTTGCGTGATTACTTTTATTTTTCAACAGAAGTCTGAGGCCTCACTATCGGTACCACCTCCCGCGTATCGTACCGTGGGGAGCTCAGATGCTTACAGCGTAGTCTTGCCAATGCGGGATAGGTGCACAAGAAATGTTCATTGTTTGCTTAGTGCTATGCTCCAAACAATTCCTGCAGTCTCGAGCTGTCAGTCCAAAGTCAACCATTATACCTCCCCTCTTTCTAAAATTTGTGGCAACATAATTAGGAACAAAATAAAGACACAAAATTTTCAACTTCTCAGAAAATTTAAAAAACTTTCATAGTTTATTAACATTTGACTTTTAAAAGAGTAAATATATATATTTCTATTATTTTTTACTGATAAAAAATTAATCTTAAATAAAAAATAAGAGTTGGTTATTTCGAATGAAAAATTAACACTATAATTTTATAGGTATATAGAATTTCATTTAAGCAAAAAACACCATGGGTGATCTTCTTACGCTTTGCTTAAGACCCCTTTGAATGAAATTTATAAGCTAAACGGAACACTAACTAAATTTTGAGAGCAATGGTGGGTTAACCGAATGGCGGTTGATCTTTAAAACAGCAGATATTACTATAAAAAAAATTTGTAAGTACAAGATCAAATGTTCCGAACCCGAAAAATATTGCATGAAATAGTTAATTGTTAATTATTCTGCTCAATAAGGTAACATAGTCGTCCAATTTGTTAACTGAAGTTTTCGTTACAAATCTTGTGCTATGATCCTGAAACTTAAATTTTAATAAAGACACCAGTTACAAAAATGGCGAGAAATTATGTGTAATAAATAATTTAATTTAAAAATAATGGAAATAATTTAGAATATTCAAATCATTCCACTTCAGCTTATTTAATTATAAAGATATGAAAGTATATTTCGAATACTCAGAAATTTAGTTCAACGATGTTTTATTATTTTAAGAAACAAATAATACATTTTTGTGGCTAATATTAACCCAAACTCACAAATTTTATACCACTGTGCGCAGCTTAAAGCCAACTTTATTTCCCATCACTATGGCATAAGCACCAGCAGCAAGAGCCTCGGCCGCAGCAGCGACGTAACACGAGTCCTTGGCCTTGTCCGATTGCAATTTGTTGATAAATATTTGCATTGCAATAAATTCAATGTGAACATACACAAAACACAGAGCAACAACAGCAAAAACTCAAAAATAACAATAATTTTATTGATACAAATACAAATACCTGACACATAAAAAGCAACATAAAATAAAATTGAATAAAATAAAGCACGTAACAAATGTAAAAGTGAACATGCAATGAAGATTTCCATGGTGACTCGCCAGATTCAAAGGTGAGTGGCGAATGTAAATGCTCTGGTTGGCGCATCGGCGCATGCGAATGAGAAAGTAACTCATTGCATGATGATTGCAATTGAACTAGAGTGCAAGCAAATAAAAATAAAAGACAAATTATTTTGCTGCTTTATAAACGTGCAAACACCGTTTGCCACTTACTTTGCCATAAACATTTACACAGATATACATATATTTGACCATATATATGCAGGCAATAAATGTTGTCGCTGCGCTGTTCTTTAAGCTGTGCACTTCTAATCTATTCAGCGCCGCTTCAGGGGCAATTTTTCATATGTAACTTTCGAGATTTCATCAGTTGACTCCATCTACATTCGAGTGCTGCGCAGGCGCAGCCTCTTGCTTTAGTTAACATTTTTTTGTTTTTGCATTCAACTTTTGCCGTGCGCTCGCCAAGCATTTGATATGAATTTTATGATATGTATTGCACCAGCAGCTCTGCTCTGAAGGTGGCTGGCAGCACGGCCGCTCACTTGCGATTATGACTCTTGCGCCGAACATGCGTTATTGCGCATGTGCAATCACTACAGCAAAAACAGCAACGTGGTTTTACAACACAAATGGAGCGCAGAAAAAGATAGCTGGCAGCCATAAACTGCCAGCGACGCACTCCATTATGGCCCACGAACATGCGTGTGAATTTTCGCGTTTCGCCTCAGTTTGCAGCACGTTCAGATTTCAATCGCGATTTGCTTAGCATTTGTTGCTTTTAATTGAAATATGATTTTTTTCTTACTCCTTTTTGTTGGTGTGCAATTTATTGCTTTATTAAAAGGTTTAAGTGTTGATTTTTGAGAGGCTTATTTCTGGGGCTTAGTTTTAGTTTTATTGCTTCTGGAACGGGTTTCTTTTCTTTTCTTAATTTGAACTACGATTTTTTAATTGACTATAACATTTTTTCGCAGACCATATTTAATTAGTTTTTTCGAAAGTCGTATACTAAAAGACATTTTTCATCTTATGCAAGAAAAGATTAATATGATAAGCTAAATATTTCAAATTGAACGCTTCTGCAGATGTGCTAATCTTTGTTATTCATTGATGCTTAAAAACCGAGTTATTTTTACGTATATTTTTTCCTTATATTCCTGACAAAAAAATCTTATATTTAAATTTTTTTTAATAGTTATATAATATATAGCTAATTATTTACTAAAGTCAGTCCTTTTTATGCCTTCATATGGTAAGTTTAACGCACGCTTTTCACATCCCAACTCAAAGACTTAAGCAACGAACTCGCCAATATTTTTCATGTTTTTCATTTATGCAGAAATATAGCAAGTCAAGCTTTAACAGTTGTTAAACTGAAGATGATATGTGAAATAACTAATGACAAGCAGAAGTTTTTAATTTATTTAGAAATTTATAAAGCATGTATATATTTCTATATTGAAAAGGTGCTATTTCCACAAGAAAAATTTATTTTCTGGCAAAAACCCTAATATTTCTAACTGTTTTCGGTTATTCGATATTCAGAATTTACAAAATCATTATAACAAAAATTTAATAAATTTTATGTATTTAATAAATTTAAATTAATGGACTATTTGTTAAAGCTTTTTTCATAATGTTAATAAAACGCACAATTTCTTCTTCTTTAATATCTAACAGGGTCATTCTTAGTCTAAAAATGCTATTAAGTTGACAGATTTGTATATTGTATTTTCGCTGAATATAATTAGTTAATTATAATTTCTAATTTCTTATTTGATTTGTTGTTTTCCAGATGAATCAGACTTGCAAGGTCTGTGGAGAGCCGGCAGCGGGTTTTCATTTTGGCGCATTTACTTGCGAGGGTTGTAAGGTGAGTTCAACTATTTATTATTATAATTGGTAATACACATATAATATTTTGTTTTGGATATACATATCTATTTTATTTGACAGTTTTATACATTAAAAATATATTAATGTTATTGTTTTTTATTTAAAATTTTTGTATACACTGCTGTTCGCCCTTCAAATTTTCTATAAAATATTGATTACCAAAAGGCAGCTCGGTAGTACGATAAAAAAAGCAAATTTTAAATAAACAATATATGATTTCTGTTTTGCAAAATTAAAGAAATTCTAGCTTAGCGACCTTAGGTGTTTCACAATTTTATGTTGTTACTTCTTGATAATATATATTTTTTTTAAATCACTACTTATATCTAATTTGCGATTACAAAATCTAATATATTTATACATATAAATATATAAATTCTTAAAACCTTTCTGTGGGCTTAAATAGAGAAAACTTATTTCTATAGGCGTCATTGCAATATTGATATAATATTCAGAATATCATTAAGCACTTACACAACTTGGTAGGTTTAACTGAACCTCGTGAGTAAGCTATAACATATTCACATAAAAATCAGCCAGTGAAAGGATAATATTTTAGGGGCAATATAAGGTTAAAACCCCAAAATTACAGTGCTAACCTCAAAAAATCGTTGCTCTGAAAATTTCTGAACTACTTTTCATAAGTATTAACATCAATGACTTCTCTGTAAAGCTTATTTTTGATTGATCATAAAACAAATGTTAAAAATAAAACATAGTATACCTATACTCAGAATTATCTGGAATTGCTAGAATCACCAAATTTTAATTTAAAATTGGTCAGTAGGAACCGAATGCTAGGCTTTCGTGTGTAGAAAAAATGTGGTTACCAGTTTACCTTCAAAAGATACTTGCTTAAAGAGCATACCTTGTTCAGTCAACGACAAATGATCCTACTAATCGGCCTGTCCTGTTATAGTTGTCTATAGAAAGATCTAACAATTTTCCGAGTCATGGCAAGCAAAAAAGTACCAAATAATGGGTAAAATTCAACTTTTTGTTTTTGTACTTTTTTTACCGTTGGTTATTTTAGGGACAATATATGCCAAAAGGAGCTGCATTTAGGTTTACTTCATGCAGAAGTTTCGACACACAGAAATAGTGGAGTACCTTTTTCTAGCACCATCAGAGTTACCGTGTAACTCAGAAAATATTTATTTTATTTTTCTTCAAAGACTTTTTGATGTGTGTGTCTTACTAATACTTAATATCTCTGGTTTCGAAAAGCTGTCTTCATTAAATAGTGAAATAAATAGTTGTAGTTACCACTTTCACTTTTTCACCATCGGAGTTAGCATGTAAATTGAGAAATGTTAAGTTTTAGTAATCCCTTTCTAGCCTCCAATTATTGACTGATAACGTCGCAGTTAGCAACTGTTGTAAAACAAAAGAACATCACATTCAATACACTTCGATACTGCTATTCGTCGACACATTTATTTCGTTCGTAATACCTCAGTTATCAGTGTAGGGTTCTTAAACTTACTAAACGCCACCACGTATGACCCCCCCTTCAACAAGTAATTCAATAAATCTAAAGCGTTAGTCGTTTGGCAGAATAACTGGTGCTCATACAATTGCTATTCTAAAACTTTTCCTCATTACTCGCTTGAAAATGTAAAAAAATCTCGTTTACTCAATTATATAACAACAACACTATAAGCACACATTTAAGTGCACACATGTGTGGCTGGGTGTGTGCTTATAGTGAAGTGCACTGGCAATTCGTGCAGCGTTGTTATTTACAAGCAGTGCACTATGCTATACTTGCAATTGTTGTTGTTGTTTGCAACTAGTTAATGCGACTTGCGAACGACCTTCAACTCATCTTCATCATTAGCTAATGTTATGCGCATATGCAGGTGTATATACGTATAAATACTAGTATCTATTTATATGTTTGTGCCTTTGTGCATTGCTTACAATACAACAACTAAAGCTGTGTTTGTTGTTATTGCTGATTTGGCGCTCATTATGTAGACACATTGTGCTGCTTGCAGTTCGCCGTTTTTTTGTTTGTTTCTCTATTTCGCTTAGCGTCTTTTTTGCTTCAATTTTTGCGCGATTTTCGTTGGTTTTTTGCTAAGTTTTTGCTAAGTTTTCGCTTAAGTTTTGTTCTACGTCTAAAGCAAGTTCAGTGCAGAGGGTTTTTTCTTTGAGGTTGATTTTTCTTTAATTTCCTTAATTCGAATGTTTTTTTAGATATTTTTACGTCGATATGTTTTTAGTTCTATTTATTTCGATTTTGGATTTTTATTTATTTCGAATTTTTTAGGTCGATTTGCTTTTTGTTTTAAAGTTTTTCCTTTACTTTTCAATTTTTTTTGTAGTTTTTGACTTGCTGCAGCATAAGAATTTTTTTGCTGCCAGTTCAGCTCTGTTTATTCTTGATTCCTTGCTTCTCTATTGCATAATGCCGGCACTTCCAGCGGCCTCACATTTGTTCTACGTACAAAAGACTTAAGCCACGAACTTGGTTTGCAAAACGAAACAGGCGATACGCGTTCAAGCATCAAAAATATTGCTTTACCCTATGGAAATTGGCAATTGTAATTAAGTACACCGTTAGTTTATTTATTGTGTTCCACTAAATGAAATTAAATGAAGCATATCGTTGGGTGCTCATAAAGTTGGCGGCCTACACAAGTCGCTGGATTGGTTTTAGGCTCGAGCTGTGTGATTTCATATGATCGAACGCTTTATTTAGTAATGAAAATGAAAATTCGTGAAATTAGTAACAAAAACCAAAACTGTTTGTAGACTAGTTTTTAGTGGTTCATAAAAAAGCTAGCTAACAATATAAAAGCAGCATTAAGTGTAACAGGGCTTGTGAGACATTGCTTGAAATTAGCCGTTAATGTCCCAATCTGCAAATTTAATAATTCTGTATCCACTTCTTCTTTAATTTAGAAGGCTATGTCTTATTATGCCTTCACTTTGGCCTGCCTGAGCCTCTCTAAACGTTCTTTTTGCGTTTTTTTTTTATAGTTTTTGAGTTAAATATGACAAATAAAGCAAGAAAAGTTAAGTAAACTTCATGCAAGCTTTAGTAAAATTCATTTGTATGTGTGAAAGTAAACTTTAAATAAATGAAGTAAAACCAAACAGAACCTTTTATTGCTACTTAAAGCCATAAATGAGTGGTATACTAATTTGTGTGTGCATACTGATTTTTCATATGGATATATGTCATACTAACGGTATTTTTTTTACTGCTAATGGGCACAATTTCTCATTCTCTCTACGCTCTTTTTAATACTATCAAAAATCTCAAATGATAGTAAAGGTATATACAACACAATAAAAACAAGCGATCCTTATGTATCAGGAACTAATGAGATTAGTAGGAAAAATAAAGGGTAGAAAGGAAGAAATCGTAAAAACCAGTTGCTTAGATCAATAGAAAAACCACAAGAGGTTATTAATAAAAGAAGTGAAATGTGATAAAACGGGTGATCCAAGTACAGATCATGCGTGAGTCGTGTCAAGTAGTGAACAGCTTTTAAAATCGTTTCTGTAAAGAAACAATATTGATAAAATCAAAAGCTGAAAAAAATTTCAACTTCTGCTACACTGAAGCTTTATAAATATTTTGCTTTAAGCTTAAGGGGGAGCCTGCTTTAGAGGCTACAAAAAATCTATATTTTCAAGGATTTTTTTGGAAAGGAAAGAAATGTCTGATTGAAATGAAACTTTTAGGATTTATTCTTATGTATTTGAAGAGTCTTCTCAAATTTTTTTATTATTATACATTAGATAGTTTTTATGTTTGAAGAAATTTACGGAGGCGCTTCGAGTGTGCAATTTCTGTGTGGCGGGCAAGATGCAGGTCGCAATTTTCATCTGAAACAAAAAAACAAATGAAACTTTTAATTTTCAATAGTGTAATTCCTAGATGAACCAAAAAAATTCAACAAAAAGTGAAAAATTCAACAATTTTTCGCAGATTAAAAAAAATGCATTTACAAAAAAGGATGATTACTTTTTTTCTATCCTGCCTGCCAATTAAGAAAAATCGTAAAAATGAAAAACCGAGAAATCGCGCGTCAAAGTTTTCACTTTCTGCCCAATCGCTCATATATCTGCTAGACGCTCGGTCACTATTTCCCTTCTAGCTCCGAAAATATTTCGAATTCCCATCTAAAGCTTTGGGGACATATTCTTTGATTATTTTTAAAGAGATTTAAGCACAAAAAAATTATCGATTTTTTGAAGCTTCTAAAGCAGTCCCCCCCCCTTAAAAAGGTATCACAATTTATTTATCCTTTTTCGTACCGATTTTGATTCCGGTCAGCTTGTATGACAACCTTTGGATATACGTGTAATACGATATAAATGAAATAGTTCGATCCACAAAATATTTCAAGATATTATAGCGTTGTTTTAAATAATAACACATGCCCATTCCATGAAGATACCGTGTCAGATAAAACTGTTTTTCATCTAACGACTTACTTGTGATCACTTAGTTTGTATAGCAGCTATATTATAAAGTAGTATGAGATTGACGATTCCGAGTAATAATTTGCTTCTTAGGAAGAAAAAGATATGTCAAAATTTCAAACTTCATTTTATATATACAATTTTATAGCGTCTCCGTTGTGTTCTACTGGGTGTTACAAATTTTTTCCATCAAAATACTTTTAGTGCACACAAACAAAAAGTGTACGGTGCTAATGCTTCCATTCCAATATTCTCTCAACCATCAAAAATTAATAACCAAAAATTGTACACCCACTTGGCAATGATTCATACGATGAAGCAAAGCTCGACCTTTGCACGGCACAAGCGGCAAGCACGAAGTATAGCTTTGTGGCAGGTAACTCACTCACCTGTATATACATACAAAGCAAGTAACTGCAGCGCAGTTGCCACCTACAACATTAACCATTGCCACAAAGAGCATCATTCCGCTGGTTTTTTGTTTTTGTTGTTATTATTTTCGTTGCAAACAGCAATATAACGTTATGTTGTTGTTGTTATATATAATATTCCGTTTTATTTTTCCGTGACAACTAAGCAAACAGACAATTTAATTCAATGCAACAAAGCGCAAATGGCAAAAGCCAGCAAAGTTGTGGCAACTTGATTGGCGCTGCTTAATTACGAAAAGCCAAAACAACAATTATTGAATGGCTATAAATAGTGAAAAGAAATAAAAAGTACAGCAAATTTGAAGAAGCAAGCAAAGATATAACAACAAAATGCAGTCGAATACATTAAGCAGTTATAGTCTCCAACTGATTGCAGGTGAAGTCAACTAAACTGAGGTACAAAGTTATTTTGCTAGAGTTAACTGGCATCAATCAGTGCTGTACGTACTACTAGGAGCAAAATATAGTAAGATTTTGCTCATAATTTTAAAATTCTCACTTTATTCTTCAAAATCTAAGTCATCCCCCTCAAAGTTAAACCCTTAGCTCCCATACACTTATGCCAACGTTTTCTGTAATCCCCGAAACAGTTATGAAAGTCAATTTCCGGAATAGGCTTCAATGCGCACAGCGTTTAATGTCTTCAATTAACTCAAGACGTTTACCCCAGAGCTGCCATTTGAGTTTGCTAAATAGAGAAAAGTCAGGCGGAGTTAAATCAGATGAATTTGGTGATTGTGGCACACATGAAAATTTGGCGAAAAACTCAGGAAGAAT
Organism: Bactrocera tryoni; assembly: GCF_016617805.1. Classification (NCBI taxonomy): domain Eukaryota; kingdom Metazoa; phylum Arthropoda; class Insecta; order Diptera; family Tephritidae; genus Bactrocera; species Bactrocera tryoni. The sequence goes on from NW_024396545.1 coordinate 752,078, forward strand.
CAACGCAGTATGAGACGCTGCATTATCGTGGTGCAGAAATTAAGAGTTTGTCAACCCATAATTTCAGCTTCTTTTTACGAATACTGTCAAAATAACCTTGATTTTGGACCTGCTTTGATGTGGTTTTTTCGGCTTCCACTCATCTTTGCCTCGATATTCAGCCGAGTGATCGTCTGTTTCCCGGTCCTGATTCTGATTCCGCACACAAAATTTAATAAATTTCTTTGTTGAACAAAAATCTCGCCGAATCCACTTTATATACTTCACAAAGACAAGCGTATACTAAACACTAATAATTTTTTTGGTGTTACATTGGTCACAGATGGCACTGAACGTTGTATTAACCTAGGAAAAAAATATTTCAATTAATGGGTTTTCACTACCACAATAGTAATTAATTAAATTTCTAAAAATTAATATCTTTTCTCTGAATTTCACAGACGCTATTTAATAAAATAAAGCAATACTATACAAGCACTGTTAAGATGAATATTTTAAAATATATTTAAAATGAATGGTTGACTAGCAATTATAATCTTAGCATTGATTTTCTATTGCGGATATAGATCTAAGATTCTGTTAACAGTTCTAAATGTTTTTCGTTTCCTTAAGTTAGTCTATTTTTTGATTTTTTCAACTACATCCAAAGTTAGAATAAAATATTTTAACCCATGACGCGTACGTCCCGTAAGTATTTCAATATTAAATCCAAAAAATATTGTGTTAATTACCACAAAAATACGAGGATACAGTTACCAAAGTTACTAAATTCAAAAATATTTATTAAGACTGCAGTAACATGGGGAGAAAGAAAAAAGCAAAACATTTCAGGTCGATATCGCAAAAATGCAGAATCGCAGAAATGCATGAAAAGTGTGAGCCTGCAAGTGAAACATATCAACAAAGAGAAGTCCTATCAGCCAATATCTCTCCTTTCCTTAACAGAGAAGGCATTTGAGGCCTTATTACTCCCAACGTATGCTCATGAATGTCTAGCAGAACATCAACATATCTTCTGGAAAGTGCACAATATTCATCGTCATGAACTTTCAGATAACTCGTGGTCTAAATCAAAATGCATACTATGGGAAAACTGATCTCAATCGGAAATGTCCCGTACTGTTCCGAGAACAAAACTCTAAGCTAAGAAGAATTAAACAGCAGGCTTAACTTCTATGTTTCGAAACTACCGCAACCAACTGAGGGAATTTCTATCACCTCATACGCAGATGATTGTACGATATTGAAATAAGGCAAGGAACGCGATGAAATATGTTCGAAAGTAAATAGCTTTCTCTCCCATCTTTCTGTCTTCTTTTCTGCAAGGAGCTTGACACTCTAACTCCCCCCCTCCCCCCAATAAATCCACACAACTATTATATATTTACAAATTGCTATTGTTCCGACTGTCAATAACCGTACAATTTTTGGTGTTATATTAAAGAACCTGTGCTCCTTCTCTCCTCATATTGTAGTTTCGCAACAAAATCTTCAAGTCTCTAACCGGCAGCTTATGGAGTAAGAACAAAAAAACATTGCTGACATTGTATAAGTTAATTGGCCGATATGGTCGCCTGAATGTACTGAAACGTAGACAAAGAAGCTTCAGACCAGACTTCAGACGCAGCAACCGCCATTCACAGTGGATCCATCAACAACCTCTCAGTGAATGGCCTACTTGGACTCCAACGACCACCCATCCCAGACTAAGAGCCGGAGTTGCTACGTGTGATCTATAGTGATCCTTATGCAATTTTTTTCCGAATACTAATGGAGGTTAAATATCTGCTTATACAGAATTGACCCAGACATGCTTAATGCAAACCCAGCGTGCAATAAGTCCATCCTCTAATCATTCCTTTGTATATTTAGCGAACCCCACTTATCTCACACTCCTTTTCTTGGCCTATCTTTAGATGGATTCAATGAAAAATAACCCAAATATTACCACGCAATGGGGACCTCTACAGCAACAGCAACAACTAGGCATTCACTTCACAACGAATATTCTATAAATTAATCCAACAATCAATTTTTCTTATAAAGTAATTTTGTGCGTTGAAAATTCTCCAAATTTAGTCAAGTAAGCAATACTAGGTAATCGGTTAGAATACATACAATTGGTGAGGATGTTATAAATAATAACCTTTGATTTCCTTAAACAAAATAAACAAATAAAATGAACTCGATAAGAACGATGCAAAACTGTGCTGAAAGATATGATTGAAATTTAGACAGAAAGATTTACATTATTGCTCCGTGTTTTAGAATTTTTGATGAAAATTCAGCTCATCTCTATTTATGCGCCACCTAACATAATAAGAGATCTCTTCTTACTAAATTTTTGACCTACTTGGCTGCCATATCCTAACTAAATTTGATTTGTGGAGTAACCCTTAACTCACCTATTTTGCTGTGGTTTATGCATGGCGAGATTTGGATGCGCATAATTTTGCTTGCAAACATGAAACCAAATACGAAATGCAAATTGATTAACTCCATAACAAAGTAGTATTATTTTAATTACAAATAATTTATTATTTCGTAAAAAGTACATAAAATCAATGGAAATAAAAGCTTGAAACCAAAAAATCAAAAAGCGGCGCAGTCAAATTCAACCAGCCGGCACCACCAGCGACGCTTTTAAGGTTAATTGGGCATCAAGATTACTAGGTCGGAAATGCGCTCTTTTAGTTTCGTAAATGCCCCAACAAAGTCAACAACAATGCACAACAAAGCTAGGTATGGAGCAATCGCTTGCTTAAATAACAAGAAAAGAGCAAAATCAAGAACGACGCCACTCAAAGACAAGCAATGCGCCACAATTACGTCAGTATTTACAAGTAATTCAACGAAACACCAAGCATAGATGCCAAGTAAATACACACACACACACATATGTACATACAAAGCTAGCAAATAGTCGAGTATGTGAGGCGTGTGGCATTGAGTGAACGCGGCACGTCACAGCGCCAGCAGTGGGTGCAGGTGGCGTATGAGTGATGTTGTGCGGCATGATTTCGTTGAAGATGCAAAGGCAAACGGTATTTGCTTGTCTTGCATTCAGCATTTTATTAGTTTTTATTTGTAAGCGGAGCTATTTTTTGTCTTTTCTAGCCTCAATTGGCAATTAATGAGTTTTTTCTTTTATTTGTGTGTGTGTGTGTATGTGTGTTTGGTGTTTCTATTCGATTATAGTTTCTCGCTTATTTGGCGTATTTGTTTTGGTTTGTGCCCGAGTTGGCACACTTTGACATTCACACTGCAGCAACGGCACTTCGCGACAGCTGACAATGTCGTGGCTGTCAATTTGGAAGGTGTGAAGAAGATTAGTGCGCTCCAATAAAGCGACTAAGGCTGCAAACGAATTGGAAATTAGAAACCGTAACAGCAACACAAATAACAGCGCAATCTAGCAGAAGCACAAGAACAATGGCATGCTTTGGCATTAATTAGTTTTGTGCAAAGTGAGCGCCAGAATTAAAGAAAAGGGCAAGTTTTTGGAGCAAGGTGTGCTAACAAGTTCATTTTTAATGATTGTAATGCTTATTTTTTTTTTAATTATTTATTTATGTGAGAAATCGTAACGTTAGGTAAAGCAAAATGGATACTAAAGGCCTTTAGTTATATTCAAAAAATCTTAAACTTGGATTTTGCTGATGGCTGCAGACATATTGCTGATTTTCTGATCACCATAAACTGGATTATTTTTGCTAAATAAGTTCTGCTGAATAAATAACTATAATTTTGCGAAATCTATATGCAAACCTGAAACCAGAGTAGTCGTCATAATCGTTCTGTCAGATCAACAATTGAGTGTCTGGTGGAATCCACAGGCAGAGTACAAAATGTTCCCGTGCCAGTGAGATAAAGAAGTGCCCATAGTGTCGAGAATATTGCTGCCGCTAGCGCATCAATTGAGGAAGACCCAAAGCAGCACCTCAGCCATCGTTATCGAACGCTGGGCATCTCTGTAACGTCGCTGTGGCAAATTTTTCCAACAGTTCTTGCTCTATATCCTTACAAGATACAAATGACGCAAAAACTGAAGCCGCTTGACCACCAAAATCGTCGCATGCCTGTGAATTGCACTGAGCAATAAGTTGAAAATGATCCGGATTTTCATGGAAAAATCATATTCAGCGATGAGGCTCATTTTTAGCTGAATGGTTTCGTTAATAAATATGCGTCGAACCACACAGCGCATGCCACAATCGATTTATTGAAAACCGAGTTTGGTGTTTTCTCACCAAATTGCCAGTACATTTTTCGCTTTGGTCATACGATTCGAAGCCGTAAGACTATTTCCTGTGAGGCTACGACAAGTTTATAGTCTATGCCAACAAGCTATTGACAATTGATGAACTTCATATGAATATCGAATCTGAAATTGCAGCAATATCGACCGACTTATGCTTGAAAACTGTCGAAAATTGGGTGCAGCGTCTGGACTTCGACAAGCGTGTTAGTATTGGCCATGAAAAAGAATTCCATACATAATGGCATCGAATGTACTTTTGCAGAAATAAAAAATTTCATTGATATCCCAAACCAATTTTGTTTTATGTAAAAAAAAACTTTTGTAGCGGTCTCATTGAAAAACGCGTTACTACGAAAGCAAGAAATAAACCGATTAATATTACTTCGATTAATGTTGAATATTTATGTCGTCTATAACAGTTATTGCTAATCATTATCGATACTTAAAAGCGAATAAAAATTAATCAAATCATTGTTATCATTTATCGCTATTATAAATTATTATTGACATAGGTTGTGCACCTTAAGGACCCTCGATCAATATCGTCTATCTTTGTTTGCAATCATCATTGGCATCTATCGTTTTGAATATCGATCAATTTTAAATCGACACGTTATCAGTGTTCAACTTGTTACCAGTTTTCAAGTGATTTTCCGTCCATATTAAGCATATAATCCTTGATTAATATCGTATACTCTTCAATATCGTTGGTGATGATTCGAATTATCAATAATCGCTGTTGTCACTTGCTAATAAATTTTGCGACTTTACGCAAAAGAAAATCGCTCATAAAGACTCGCTTTTACCACAAGAACAAATCTATTCTATAATATTTGTTCCTTAATGAGTAAAAACCATTAACTTTTGCTTTATTGTTTAGAATAGAAGTTTAGTAGCTAATTACTTAAAACTTCGAGAGTGTATTACTTCAACCATCTCAATTAATCTTTCCTAACTTTGCTCTTTATATTTGCAGTCCTTCTTCGGCCGCTCTTACAACAATCTATCCTCCATCAGCGATTGCAAAAATAACGGTGAATGCATAATCAATAAGAAGAATCGCACCGCCTGCAAAGCTTGCCGGCTACGCAAATGCCTGCTCGTGGGTATGTCCAAGAGTGGTTCACGTTATGGCCGACGTTCGAATTGGTTCAAGATACATTGTCTCCTACAAGAGCAGCAGCAGCAAGCAGCGGCAGCAATGGCAGCACATCATAATAATCAGCAGCAGGCAGCAGTTGCAGCCGCCCACGCAGCGGCACAACATGGCGGACCACCACTTATGCCAGGGCAGAAACCACCGGTGCCGCACGGCTTGTCACCACATGCACCGCCCAGCAGCGTTGCAGCAGCTGCCGCACTTGGCATGCTGGGTCATGCAGGCGCCTACCCGGGACTCTATCCGCCACGCACAAAGGAGGAATTGCTTATGTTGGGACTCGAAGAGTACGCTGCGGCAGCAGCTGCAGCCAAACATCCAGCCACAGCATCACCAGCCGTCAGCTCACCCGATTCGCACAATTCAGATAACTCATTAGAAATGAGTACGCGTGGTAGCGCTGGCGCCAATGCGCTGCTACACTTGAGCGCCAAACATGCCCCAGAAGCCGGCGGTGCGTCAGCGACAGCGCCGCCACCACCGCAACTACGCAAAGACTTGCCACATTTCCTGCCGTTGCCATTCCCCGGACTCGGTTCGATGCCAGTCATGCCACCACCTGCCTTCCTACCGCCGTCGCACTTGCTCTTTCCTGGCTATCATCCAGCCTTGTACTCACATCATCAAGGGCTGCTGAAAACTTCAGCGGAACAGCAACAACAGGCCGCCGCGGCTGCTGCCGCTGTGCATCAATTATTCAATTCAAATAATGTTACGCAAAATCGTTTACCACCCGCGATGCAAGCGCCCAGCTCACCATTGACAACGGCTGCCACTGCGCCATACAGTAATAAGTTGGATGCTTGTAAGGATGCGGAGCGCGTAGCGCAAAGTTCGAAGTGTGGTGACACGCTCAACAACAATCACATACCCAATGGCGGCAAGGCGGCAGAGGAGCTCACGAAGCGTTTCTATTTAGACGCTGTGCTCAAGTCGCAGCGCAATAGTCCGCCGCCAACAACCACGAAATTGCCCGAACATCCGAAACACGATTACTCCATCTCCGCTCTGGTGACGCCGAATTCAGAGAGCGGCCGCGAGCGTTTACGTAGTCGGCAAAGCAACGACGAAGACGAGGAATCTGAGGAGCGGAATGATATTACGCGGCGTTCCACAACTGCTGCTAATGATGCGCATGCGCTTATAGGCAATGGTGGTGATATTGACGAACGGGCCAAGGCGCAGTGCGATAATGATGAAGATGACGACGAGGAACTGGTCGTGTCAATGACGCCGCCGCATTCGCCTGTGAATAATCGCACGCTCAACAGCGGCGCGGATAATGGTACCACTTCGACTAATACAAACAATACTACCAACAACACGCCCGCCACTACACCAACGCCAGCTGTGGCGACGCTACCGACCGTCTCCCCCACAGCGGCGAAGTCGTCACACCAACAGGACAACCCAATTGATTTGAGCATGAAAACGTGCAGTTCAGTGGCAAGCAGCTCACTTAGTAGCAAATGCAGCTCAACTGGCTCGGTGCAAGCAACAGACAGCGACAACGAAATCGAGTGTGTAGGTGAGCAGGAAGAACAGACGAAGTGTCGACAACACAGTAAGGATGCCGAAAAGCAAATGCAAAGTTGCAAGCTGCTTGCAGAGTGCGCGGTGGAACCATTACTCCAGGTGGACATTGATGACTCGGATAAACCAATTGACACAAGGCCGCTTAAGTTATGTGACAGCAATAAAAACAACAATAATAATGACAACAACAGCGCTAACAACAACAATAACGGCAACAAAAGTAATAACAACAACAGTAATAACAGCAACAACAATTCAACGCATCTTATCAACTCAAGCGATAGCGATGAAAGCGTTCTGCAATTGGACGCCGTGAAGCGTAAATTACATCCCGTTAGCAGCAAGCCGTCAGAAGGTGACGTGCTGAACGCCAAACGTTTGAAATTGAGCGCTGCAGCCACGGCGTTGGAGTGCGCTGCCAATATAAAATTAGGTGTAGACGATTGTGTCGGCGCGGCGTCTAAGGCAACAAGCGACTTGCCGGCAAGAGCGACGGCAACAACAACCATACCATTGGATTTGACCACTAAGGTTTAGACTTTCTTTATTTAGTGAAGATATTACTGTTTAATTTTTTTGTTGTTGTAAATCATTTTTATAAAGTATATTTGTTCGTAAAACTTTCCACAAGAATTTTGTTGAGATCTTTGATCAGTTTCTCTAGACCACAACTACTAGATAACTAGGTATTTCATTTCTGACTTGTAAACACTAGCTTCAAATTCTGTTTTTTGTCGTCTAATCATTTATGATTTCTTTGAGGATTACTACAAGTTTCTATAGATCACTGATCCGCAGTCAGCAAAGTTTTGAAAATCTTTATGGTCTTTCTTATTAAAGCTACTAACTCGAAGTAGCTGTAAATTACCATACGTTTTCTTCGGACGAAACTGATGATCTTACAGATTAGAGTATAGAGATCACTGACCTTTTGCTATCAATACTTTGAAATTCGCCATATCTTTCCCTCCCCTAAATGATACTTCCTTCAAATGACAAATAAATGACCGAATTGTTAGCATGTGATCATATGATTCTTTAAAAATTATCTTGTGATGATCTAATCCATCGTACTGATTCATTTATTTGTGGTAACAAAAAAGTGGTAATTATTTATGCAGCAATTTTCCCAACTGTCACTTATTCATTTTTCACCTTACTGCACTCAGTATGCCTTCACAAGCGATCATCTGTGATCTCCCACCAAGTCATCGTGTTTCCTTTCTAAAACGAAATTAAAGCAAAAATCATTATAAATTATGGCTGCGTGCTTGCAAAAGTCATCGACTGCTATAAATACCACAGCAAAGCGCTATAGCAGCGCAAGCGCATAACAAATTGAGTTCAGCCGTCGCAAGCGTGGCTAAAACATACATACGAACACAAAAACCAGGGTAATTAACGAATTTTTCGGTCATGTTATCACTTCATTGCCATTAAAATAAAGATATATTGACTATCAACCGAAAATGGCGAAATAGATAAAAAGAAATTTGCTTACAAATAGCTAAAGCACAGCAGTGGCGCGCAAATGGCGAGCGTGTACAAGCAAACCAACGCTGATTTGCATGCAAATTTCGCTAAGCGCACAGCGGGCGGGCCAATCAGTTGGCAGCGCTTCAGCTAGCTGGAGTATTTTGTCGGGCGCAAATATCATTATTGAGCTGTATAACTGCACCATTTTGTTGGAATTAATTTGTGAGTGTAAATTCGTATGTATTCACAAACATATATATAAATATATAATATTTTACTACCTTCTTCATTACTTGCTGATTTTATAACGCTGCTCCACTCGTTCGGCACTAATGCCACTGCTGTTATAATTCTAGCTTTTATGGCATAGCAAAATAATAAATTATTTATGGCGTTCGCAATAAATAAAAACTCTTAATGCCATTTGGCAAAGCAGTTGACTTCTTAAGTTGACAAAAGCAGTCACCGAAGTGGTGACAAAATGGTTACAAAAATATTTCAGAAATTTTATTAAGCAGTTTATATGTGCTTAAAGTAGTGGCAAATGCTATGGGTCTAACAAATGTGTCATAAATTTATTTATATTGTTATGACATAAAAATATGAATGCTCAAATTAGTATGGCGCACCGCAATAGAAATAATATGAAATATATTTTTTTTAACATTTTTAACACCGACAATTAAATAGATTATTAAAAAAAACAAAAAGTCAAGTGAATGCTAATATATTTGATTTTTTCAAAATTATATTTCAAATACATTGCTATTAAAGAAAATTATTGTGTATTTGTTTTCTTGTCAAGAGTGTTTCGGTTCTCACCCATAAGTAGTTTAATGAGGCCATTTAAAATAGTTTCCTACCTGACCTCCTAGGCGTATGAGTGTCGTAGGAAAAAATGTACTTCAGAAAGATAAGTCTTCAAATATAGACAGCAGATTTTTGCAATTTTGTCAAATTTTTTTTAAAGCTAACACACAATAATTTTAATAACTTATTTTTCTGTTTCCGTAAGAGCTGGAAACTCAAACTGTGCGCTATGTTTTGAGAACTAAAAAATGTAAAGTACGCAACTAGGAAATCTTAATTCAAAATCATCATTAGTTTCGGAAGTATAACCCACAAACAAATGAAAACATGAATCGTAAGTCTGCAAAATTTAAAGTAATTTTGAAAAATGTAATAAAATTGAAATTTAAAAAATTTTAAAAATGTAATAAAATTGAGATTTAAAAAATTTTAAAATTATTTGAAAAATGTTGCAGCATTTTATTTCTGCATTTTCTTTAATTTTTGATTTTTTTAAAAATTTTCGTATTAATTTCACAAAACATGTTGGCTTGCTTGCTCTAAACTAAGTTTATTAAATTTTAAAAATTATTAATTGAACATTTCAAAACTTAAAATACTTTTCTATCATATAATTTTCTGAAGGATCGGAATCTGATATTTCCAAAACTAGAGGAAGCGAATACTAATACTGAAACGAATTTCTGCAACTAATAACTAAACAAATTTAACAAAATTTCGAGACATGCACGAAAAATGTTTACAAATATTTGAAAATTTCTTTAAAAATTTTGGTATATTAAAAAAAAATAAAAACGTTTTACACTTTTAGAAAATATTTGAAAAATTTTTTTAAATTTTTTTAAATTCTGATTTTTTTAATTTTTGGAAAATTTTGGAAACTTTTTAAAAATCAAACAAATTTTTAAATGCACAAAAACGTTTAAAACATATGTGTAGGAAACTTTTTGTATAAAAAAAATTAACTTTGAAAACCTGTTTAAAAACCTTTGGTGTATCAAAAAAAACGTCGAAATGTTTGGAACTTTTTAGAAAATATTAAAATTATTTTAATGTAGAATTTTTTAAAACTTTTTAAGAAATTAAAAAAAATTAACATTGTGTAGAAACGTTTATAAAATGTTAAAATTTTTTTTTAAATCTTTTTGTGTTCTCAATTTTTTTAAAGTAATTTTTGACATGTTTTTGAGTACGTTTGAAAAATATTTGAAAGCTCTTTTTTTATTTTGAAAACTTGCTTAGAAACTTTTGGTATAGTATTAAAATCTTAAAAAATGTTTGAAAATATTCAAATTATTTTGAATTTTTTTTAGATAATTTTTTTTTTAATTTTTTAAAACTTTTTAAGAATTTTAAAAAAATTTAACAATGTTTAAAAACGTTCGAAAAATACTTTTAAATTTTTAAAGCCTTCTGAAATTTTTTTAAATTATATTTTTTTGGTATTCTTTTGGTTTTTAGAGAACAAAATTGGCGTGTTTTTAATTAATTTATAATAAAATATTATTTGAGCACTTCAAATACAAAAATCGACGCAGAGTACCAAAAATTAGTGTGACAGTTTGCTAATAATTAAAATAATATAAATAAAGAAAAAATAAAAATAATTTGAAGTCAGTGTATTACACGCATTAAGTGAGATCAATTGGTAATCAGATTCACCATATTTAGTTTATTTTATATCCCACATAACTATCTAAATATATTTCAACGTTTAAATAATTATTTTAAAATTTAAGTAGTCCAACTTTGGAGCAATATTGTAAAGACAAAAATGTTAGTGAGAAAATGTTTCTGCTTTGCAAATATTTATCACAAATTATCGTTAGGATAAAGCTTTGGTATCAGTTTCATCAACTTGAATATGCAGGTCGGCTGACGAAACCCTCACAGCTCGCAAATTTTACATTAGCAAAGTGGGCTGATTCAAATGCACGAAAAATCATAAATACGAGTATATTTCATAACAGTATTTAAATATACTGCGACTTCAAAAAAAACATATATGTATTGTTACTACTTACATTTTATTAGAAAAAAAGTTTTCTTTTATGTGTTATTTTTTTTTCTTAAAACTTTGAATATATTAGTCAATTAGAGAAATGTTTGCTTGCTTAAATAAATGATACTTTATATATGTATATGGATATAATTACACATGTAAATAATAAACAATTTTATTAAAATGTTAGAAATATTATAAAACATTTTATCTTTTAATATAAGTTCACTCAAAAATTTTATATTAACTAAAAATATAAAAAAATATATAAAAAATTGCTAGCAATAGAGGAAAAAATATATAATAAAAAAGTAAAATAAATTTATGTTTAGCAAATATATACATAAAAGAAATTGTTACATTTACAAAAAACAATTTGCCGCCTAGACTTAAGATTTTTGTAAAAATATAAAATATTCGCTATCTGTTAGCATAAATTATTACCTTTAGCTTAGTTATGACAAAACATATGAGTAGCTAAAAAGTATGACAACAAATTGTAAACTATATAGTATTTTAAATGGCATAAATATTTATCTTGTTCTAGTTAAACTGCACTTAAATTATTAAATAAAAACACAATTATGTAGAAAAATTTTGAAAATCAAAAAGCGTTTTGTTTTTGTGAAAAAAGTACTGAAGTTTTTCGCTTTTCCCAATCGCCAAATACAAAATCAAAAAAAAAAAAAAAAATTAAAACACACCCAGTAATCACTACATCAGCTTATCTTTGCAACGCCATCAAATACAATTTTCATGCAAATCATGTTCACTTATTTCAATAGTTATTAAATGTCTGTGTAATGTTGTTGTTGCCGCTACTTTAAGCTACAACTTCCGCTTGCAAGGTTTGTCGTTGGTTCTGCAGAGGGTGTTGCCGTTGCATGAATAAATTTTCATTAATATGCATATACATATATGCACTCGTATATATGAGAACTGAAACGCTGTTTCTACTGCCAAAGCAAATAAAGCAAGGAATATATCTCACTGCCACTTAGCTTGGAGGCGCGTAACGCAATTGCAGCAAGCAAACGCATTTGCATACAAATTTCACAGCTAACCAAACCTTGGTAGGCAAGTAAAA